>NC_057811.1:207748824-207826631 GCF_018294505.1 Triticum aestivum | reverse complement strand
GGGGGGGAGTTTTCTGATCGGTAAACAAATGAATAATGTCAGTCTGGGATGGAGACGAAAAGGAGACCACAAAAAATGTTGTGTCTACAGGAGAGAGAGAGTAATTTTAGTGGTATGATTCATATCTAGAGACATATAGGGTGTTTGAGAGAATCCCATAGAGAGAAAGACAAAGTGAAAGACGAGTGGAGATTGTGTGTGTGGCGGTGAAAAAGAAAGCTTAGGTACCTAGTGATACGAGAGAACGGTAGAGACCTGAAAGATAATGAAAACCTTGTAATGTATAATGATAGGGAGAGTGTGACACTTCTCAAGGGAGACGTCGAGAGACCATGTTTGCAAGGATAGGAGAAACATGAAGTGAGCGTGCGGGTGGGCTGGAGAAAAGAGAGTGATAGCTACATGAAGGAGCATGCATGCGAGAGAGATGGGCATGAAAGGAGTGAACATAAAAGGGATTCAAATATTTGAATTCGAGATGATGATACATGTAATCCATACTCGAACCAAAATTGATCTATCAAACATGCATACTCATATGAATTCACATGCATCTATGTTATATAATATGTAGATATTACTGATCCATACATTTTAGTAGAACATAATTTGGTTTAATTTTTTGAATTCAACCTTATGATTTTGAGATCATTGTATTTGTAAATCATATTATACATATAAAGGAGCAGAATTCTTTGTTGTGCTTTTGAAAGTATATATATATATAATGATGTATATAGAATTTTATTCCAATCGAAAATGGATCCCGCCCAAAAAAAATAGAATACAAACGGGATTCGATTTGAGTTAGCACGGTAAACGTGCACTTTGCAAAAATTTGAACGAAGCGGGGAAAGTCACAGTAACCGCCCGAAACCAAAATCTGCGAGATGGAAATTACTACTGCTTATCCCTGCCACGCAAAGCCTATCTGCTCGATTTCTATAGGTTTCGATAGGGGTAGGTTTGTAATTTCACTCAAACGTGACATAACTGCCTCTCACCCGGATTCATACACAGTTGGCGCCAAAACACAGTGTGTCCTCGGCCGAAATCGACTCCCCCCCCCGATTCATACACGGTGGGCGCAAAAAACAAACTCTCGTCGGCAAATATTCGGTGTATGCGAGATTACCGTCCTATCCCCAACCAACTAATATTGCTGTGATGTAGGAAATTTGAAACGGGGGCTAAGTTTGTAAATTTCCTCGCATTTGAGACAAGCGCACCCTGAAGACATGGTTCCCCCTTCCTCTCCACCTCCATTTCCCCATTCGTACTCCGTGGGCGCCAAAACACCCTCTCCACCCCAGCCTCCTCCGTCCGCCACCCCATCCACCGCCGCCCTCCTCCACCATGCCGGAGCTGATACCTCGACGCCGCCGTCCATTAAAAGAGATCGACCTCTCTCATCCATGGCTTTGGACCGGGATCCTTGCATCCCGTCCTCCCGCTTCATCCCCGCCGTCGTCCACCTTGCCGGCGCCGCTCCTACGACCATCTCTTCCACCGCGCCCCGCCGCCACCGTCTACCCTCCTAGATCTGCTTCCACGCTGCCGCAACACCGTCAAATTCTCAGCAGATGCATACACGGTGTCGCACCAGAGGTGGTACTCTTTTGTATCTGCTCAACTTATTTATCGCAGCAAGAAAATAGATCGCCACTGCTTTACTCTGATTTCTTGTCCATCACTTACTTGCTAGTTGAGAGCAAAAATTGGTTGTGAAGTTGCCTTTGTCCGGTTTCCACATTCAGATCCGCCATGGCACGCTCAACACTATACTCCCAATGCTTATGGTTTTCCCCTTTTATATTCGACACTAGTTAAATCACAGTAGACTAAATTACAAAATTGGGTCAGTCGATTTTTCAGAGCTCGCCGGAGTTCGCTGGTGGGAACGAAGGGGCTCGGGTGGGGACTTTGGTTGGGGGCAGTGGTGGGGCCACGCTGAACAAAGAAAACTCGACGCGGGTGGGGGCAGGTGTGGGGGTGGGGGTGGTGGAGGAACACAGGCGGTGGGGGCCGATGGTCCGGCCGGCAGCCCGTGCGGTGTTCTGTATGGGAAGAATCAGAGACGAGGAAGAAGAAGGTTAGGAGACGTAGGATCTTCATCCAACCGCCTGTAATGGTCGACTGGCCCAAATGCAGACATGCCTTTATATTCAGTACCATCATTGTACCTGCTTAGCACTGCTCCTGAATCCATCAAGCTAAACAACGTGCCACTCATAATTCCAAACTTGTTGCTCAAGTACGAATCTGATATGATGCTGATATTACTAAAACAGATAACATTTAATTGGTCAGCTAATGTTCCTACTTTACTTTCGAAAAAGCACGTGCACCACATATAGAGAGACAGCAGGGAGTTGCTTTCTTAATGCGCTCTGGTTCATCATGTGTGGGCACTGCGCAACAAACATTTTATTATCCAAATTCTGCTTGCTCTTCTTTAGCATGTTCCTCTTCCGTTCTTCTTCAATAAGTACTCTCTCCGTTCCTAAATACAAGTCTTTGTATAGATTCCACCATGGACTACATATGGAGCAAAATGAGTGAATCTACACTCTAAAATGTATCTGGATACATCTGTACGTGATCCATAGTGGAAATCTCTACCAAGACTTATATTTTGGAACGGAGGGAGTATGATAGTAGTACAGTATGTTCCTTGTAGTGAATATGAGCAGGGACATTTGCAGTGTAGAGGTCTGTACGGTCGGATGGTATGGACACTTTGAACTCATCGGGCCTCTTTGATTCGTAGAATTTTCTAAACATGGGAATAGGATTTGTAGTGGCCGGCCCACTTGAATCCTATAAGAATAGCAAGGAAATGCGGGGAGCTGTGTCGCCTTTGAGAGTTACACTGATATTAACAGTACCGCACCTTCAGTTGAAGAGCGCTGGTATCTGAAGCCTTTCTAGCCGTACCAGCAATACTAGCACATATATTTCGGCAAGTTCCACTTTGCTGATTTTACTCCGATGCTTACGGTTTTCCCGTTATATCTACACTATGATCTGTGTAGCTGCTTTGTGTCGCACTAGCAGCAGTCCACTCTTGAAGCTAAACACCGCAATGACTTACAAAATTGGCACCAAGGCATTGAGTGCCATTCTGGAGGCAATGAAACTCATACGCTCACCACCTGTTGATTCTTGTTTAGAATATGATCCTAATGACTATTCTAACCTCGAGAAGTCAAAGGCAGATGGCCTGTCCTGTTCACCCATCAAGGTGACTGTTCTAATTTGGCAAGGTTTTATTGATTGCGCGTATCTTGCATATGTTGTCTTGCATTTCTTCTACTTTGTCGCACCACCATCTGCTTAGTTTACTCATCATATATGTCGAGATGCCATGCCCATCCATTATCAATACATATTCCATCTGTCATCATACCATGTTTTTCCACTCAAATGCTGTTCTTGTGCATCAGACATCAAAAAGGAAGAGGGTGATTGCCGAACCTGAAGGAGCACCAGCAAAGTCCTTGGAAAACGTGGTTGTGCCGGAGAAATCAGACATCACCCCACTTATATTGGCTGTACAACCAGTGACACAAAACGTAGGACCGACTCCAGCAGACTATACCCATACTTCACTGGCCACACCACTAGCCGCACCACACAGGACCTGCACTCCAGCAAAAGGTATGCCGATTTCAGTTGCCATAGCACCAGCCGTACCACAGAAAAATCCCACTCCAGCAAAAAGTACAGCAAGTCCACCGGCCGAAGACCTATCCCAACTGCAGAGACGGCCAATTCCTGCAGATTGGAACCCCATTCCAGTTATTCCCAGTTTAAAAGACAATGCTTTCAATGTTGTTAGGGACTACATGCATATATTCCCATCATGGGAAGATTATAGTGAAGACAAACTCCATTTTCACATCTTCCTGTCCGACTTACGTGTAAGTGCTATTATTCATGGTGATTATTTTCCAGTTTTCTGCTGATTGAACACATCAATGATTTACATTACATTGTTGTAAGTAGGCGAGGGTCAATCTGGATAGTCATGACGAGCAAAGCTTGCTTGCGCTTTTCAAGGAAGCATTGCAGCAGTATTGGTGTTACCTGAGGAAATCACACTTTGATGGCAAGTCTATAAACGAATTTCTGGTGAAATCTCCTGTGCTAAATTTAGAAGACATTGAATGGAAAAACCTTGTTATGCACTGATCTCGTTCCGAGGATGAGGTACCGTCTATGATATCGCATGACAATTTGAACTTCTACTTTTCCGCATGTGCCTTACGGATCTTTTTGCAGGAAATCTGCTCGAAAAAGAATTCCGGTTTGAAAAGAACGACACGATATCGCAAATATGCTGCCCGCTGCTTTGCTCTTGTTAGTACCTGTTGTCCTGTATCACTGTACTTGCATACATACCTGGTTCATTATGTGACATCAGTATGCATGATAGCTTGCTTATCAATTGTTCCCTCCAAATTATCTGATCTATATGAATGGTTACATTAATGTAGAATATATCCAATGCCAAAGAAATTTTTTAGCTCTGCATTGTTCTTGTAAATACCTGCTATCCTTTATCAGTGTACTTATATTGAAAGGTAGTTGTTCATGTACCATCACTCTGCAGCTTATTTTCCTTTGCCCTCCATTTTCTACACATAAGATCTATATTTACTCTTACCATAAGGTTGGATAACACCGATGGTACTGAAGAAGTTTAGCTCTGCATTGCTCTTGGCTGTACCTTTTGCATGTATCGTTGTACTTACATTTATAGCTACTTGGTTATGTAGCATCACTCTTCATCTTATCTTAAATATTCTCCATTTTTTCTTAAATTGTCACATCTATATTTACTCTTAACAAAATGTAGAATAAAGGCAATGCTTATGAAGAAGATTCTGTGGTAAACTTCTTGAATTGCCCCCCCCCCCATCAGCATGGACAAGGGCTATATAGAGCCTGCCTTCACCAATAATGTAAGTTTGTACTTCTCAAGCCTTCAAACTTTGTTGTGTATATTTGGTTAGGCATGACTGCACCAGCTGTTTATTTTTGGTGTTTGCATCAAATTGCATGTTTAAAGTTTATTATGTACTCCAGTTCATAAACAAAAGTTTGTCCTTCTGAATTTAAGTTTTCAGTTGTACAACCAAGTTCCTTCTTCATACCATGTAAATTAAACTATACAGAGCAAGTGATCTTATTTTTCCAATCTGAAATGGGATAAATTGACAGCACACTAACCATTGATACTTATGAGTTCTTGATCTGTAATCAAGTGGTGTCGTGAAGCTGCCAACTCCTTCACAATGTCATTTCCTGCCATGTCTTGACCTGAACAATACCATATTGTGTTGATGCTATTTTAAACTATGTCACTTTATTCGTCAGTAAGAAATGTGATGAATTGTCAGCACTTATTCTTATATGTGCAAAACCTGTCATCTGTCTGCTTGTTTATCTTTCAGAGTGAGGAGGATATAAGTGTCAACCAAGTGCAGTCTCACTAGCTTGCTCAGCTGCTTGCGCTGCAGCTCCCGAGCAGGGCTAACCTTTCTTGAACTCTATTGAAGTGCTGTCAATTTTGTATATTATTTTGTCGGCATGTTTAGTTGCACTGGTGGCGATCTTTGATGCCCAGTGTATGTAATCTGCTGTCTGCTTGTGCTTTATTATCATAGTGGCGAACTTTGATGCCCAGTGGATGTAATATGCCGTAATTTCTTTATTGTATAGTGTAGGTTTTTTTATTATTCACGATGCTGTAGTTATTTTACTGTATATATATCCTGTCTTCGTAGTAAACCGGCCAAACGGCCATCATGCAAATCACCATGTATGATCCGCATCATTGGCCCCGTCATCTTGGTCCGTTAATAGGCCTAAATGTAAACTGGCCCACTAGTAGATTCGGGCCTTTAATAGGCCGAGTAAACCGCCGGCCCTATTTTCCCAAGAAAACTCAATGGGCCTTTAGGAGGCTGAAAAGTAGGTTGGGCCTGAAACGTGCCCAACAGCTCACGGGCCTGCAGCAGGCCAAAATAGACCCCGACCCATGAATGTGCCAATCAAATCATGGGCTTATAAAAGGCCAAAATTGTCTCGGTCCTTGTTTGGCCCAATCAGATTATTGGCTGCGAGCAGGCCGGATGCAAACCGGGCCGTAGTTAGGCCCAACTATATGACGGGCTTTTAACAGGCCGAAATTAATATAGGGCCAAAATGTTAAACGGGCCCTTAACAGGCCGAAACTAATATCAGGCCGAATTACTAAATGGGCCTTTAGCAAGTGGGCCCAAAAGCATAGCGTCCAGTTGACGGGACGAAACTGATATGGGCCATAATTTAGCCCAAAGCCTCTTAAAGGGCCGTACCCGATCTGGGCCGTAATTTGGCCCAGAACGTGGTAGGCTTTTAACGAGCCGGATCTCATATGGGCCATTATTAGGCCCGGAACGTGGCAGTCAGTTAATGGGCCGGCCCACTAGGGCCCTCAAAATCTTGTGGGCCTACAGCTGGGCCGGCCCATTATGGTCCGCAAAATCTCACGGGCCTTTAGCTGGGCCGGTCCATTATGGCCCGCAAAATCTCGTGGGCCTTTAGCTGGGCTGGCCCATTATGATACGCAAAATCTCGTGGGCCTTTTGCTGGGCTGGCCCATTATGGACCGCAAAATCTTGTGGGCCTTTAGTTGGGCCGGCCCATTTAAACTTTATGGGCCATTTTTGTGCCGGTCCACGTGTCAGCATATCATAGGCGCATCACGCCCATTGGATGAGTGACACCTGTGCCAACGCGGAGCTGACACGTGTTTCCATCAGCCAATCAGAATTTTACATGTGGAAAATCCCCATTGGTCAGGGCTGTTAACGGGTTATCGGATCCAAAACCGGACCTGGTAGCTTAACGGCGTTCCGTTACGGTGGATGCCACGTGTCAGTCACCCTTGACGAAAGCACTTCTGTGACGCGCAATTTATTGTCATGGAAGTGGACACTTCCGTGATGATAATTTTGGTAATGTCATGGAACACTTCTACAACAGCACATGTATGACTATCTTGATTATGTCATAAATTTGTCATGGATGTACATGCATGATAGAAAACGTGACCCACTGTGACAAACACGTATCATCACGGAAGTGTATTTTTTTTGTAGCACACATACGAGCAAAAGAAAAAGTTTTTCTATGATTTAAGACTTTACTTCTGGGATGACCCACACCTTTATAAAGAAGGAGTAGATGGTGTTATTAGAGGTTGTATACCTGAGCATGAGTAGGAACAGATCCTACGCAAGTGTCACTCCGAGGCTTATGGAGGACACCACGCTGGAGATAGAACTGTTGGGGAACGTAGTAATTTCAAAAAAATTCCTACGCACACGCGAGATCATGGTGATGCATAGCAATGAGAGGGGAGAGTGTTGTCTACGTACCCTCGTAGACCGAAAGCGTAAACGTTATGACAACGCGGTTGATGTAGTCGTACGTCTTCATGATCGACTGATCCTCAGTACCGAACGTACGACACCTCCGCGTTCAGCACACGTTCAGCTCGGTGACGTCCTGCGAACTCACGATCCAGTAGACCTTCGGGGAAGAGCTTCGTCAGCATGACGGCGTGATGATGGTGTTGATGAAGTTACCGATGCTGGGCTTCTCCTAAGCACCGCTACGATATGATCGAGGTGGATAATGGTGGAAGGGGGCACCGCACACGGCTAAGAGAAATCAATGATCAACTTGTGTGTTCTAGGGTGCCGCTGCCCCCGTATATAAAGGAGCAAGGGGGAGGCCCGCCTGGCCTTGTGGCGCGCCAAGGAGAGGGGAAGTCCTCCTCCTAGTGGGAGTAGGACTCCCCTTTCCTACTCCAACTAGGAAGGAGGAAGGGGGAAGGAAGGAGAGGGAGAGAGGGAGGGAAGAGGGGGCGCCCCCCTCCTTGTCCAATTCGGACTCCCAAGGGGGGGTGGACCGCCTTAGGCCCTCTCCTCTCTCTCCCACAAGGCCCATGTTGGCCCATTATATCCCCCGGGGGTTCCGATAACCCCCCTGCGCTCCGATAAATATCCGGTGACCACCAGAACTCATCCGGTGTCCGAATATAGTCGTCCCATATATCAATCTTTATGTCTCGACCATTTCGGGACTCCTCGTCATGTTCCTGATCATATCCGGGACTCTGAACTACCTTCGGTACATCAAAACACATAAACTCATAATACCGATCGTCACCGAACGTTAAGCGTGCGGACCCTACGGGTTCGAGAACTATGTAGACATGACCGAGACACGTCTCCGGTCAATAACTAATAGCGGAACCTGGATGCTCATATTGGCTCCTACATGTTCTACGAAGATCTTTATCGGTCAAACCGCATAACAACATACGTTGTTCCCTTTGTCATCGGTATGTTACTTGCCTGAGATTCGATCGTCGGTATCTCAATACCTAGTTCAATCTCGTTACCGGAAAGTCTCTTTACTCGTTCCGTAATGCATCATCCCGCAACTAACACATTATTTACATTGCTTGCAAGGCTTATAGTGATGTGCATTGCCGAGAGGGCCCAGAGATACCTCTCCGACAATCGAAGTGACAAATCCTAATCTCAATCTATGCCAACGCAACAAACACCTTCGGAGACACCTGTAGAGCATCTTTATAATCACCCAGTTACGTTGTGATGTTTGATAGCACACAAGGTGTTCCTCCGGTATTCGGGAGTTGCATAATCTCATAGTCATAGGAACATGTATAAGTCATGAAGAAAGCAATAGCAGCATACTAAACGATCAAGTGCTAAGCTAACGGAATGGGTCAAGTCAATCACATCATTCTCTAATGATGTGATCCCGTTAATCAAATGAAAACTCATGTCTATGGCTAGGAAACTTAACCATCTTTGATTCAACGAGCTAGTCAAGTAGAGGCATACTAGTGACACTCTGTTTGTCTATGTATTCACACATGTACTAAGTTTCCGGTTAATACAATTCTAGCATGAATAATAAACATTTATCATGAAATAAGGAAATAAATAATAACTTTATTATTGCCTCTAGGGCATATTTCCTTCAGTCTCCCACTTGCACTAGAGTCAATAATATAGTTCACATCACCATGTGATTTAACTTAATAGTTCACATCACCATATGATTAACACCAATAGTTCACATCGTCATGTGACCAACACCCAAAGGGTTTACTAGAGTCAATAATCTAGTTCACATCGCTATGTGATTAACACCCAAAGAGTACTAAGGTGTAATCATGTTTTGCTTGTGAGAGAAGTTTAGTCAACGGGTCTGCCACATTCAGATTCGTATGCATTTTGCAAATTTCTATGTCAACAATGCTCTGCACGGAGCTACTCTAGCTAATTGCTCCCACTTTCAGTATGTATCCAGATTGAGACTTAGATTCATCTGGATTAGTGTCAAAACTTGCATTGACGTAACCCTTTACGACGAACCTTTTGTCACCTCCATAACCAAGAAACATATCCTTATTCCACTAAGGATAATTTTGACCGCTGTCCAGTGATCTACTCCTATATCACTTATTGTACTCCCATGCTAAACTCAGTGTAGGATATACAATAGATCCGGTACATAGCATGGCATACTTTATAGAACCTATGGCTGAGGCATAGGGAATGACTTTCATTCTCTTTCTATCTTCTGCCATGGTCGGGCTTTGAGTCTTACTCAATTTCACACCTTGTAACACATGCAAGAACTCTTTCTTTGACTGTTCCATTTTGAACTACTTCAAAATCTTGTCAAGGTATGTACTTATTGAAAAAACTTATCAAGCGTCTTGATCTATCTCTTTAGATCTTGATGCTCAATATGTAAGTAGCTTCACCGAGGTCTTTCTTTGAAAAACTTCTTTCAAACACTCCTTAATGCTTTCCAGAAAATTATACATCATTTCCGATCAACAATATGTCACTCACATATACTTATCAGAAAGGCTGTAGTGCTCCCACTTACTTTCTTGTAAATACAGGCTTCACCTCAAGTCTGTATAAAACCATATGCTTTGATCACACTATCAAAGCGTATATTCCAACTCTGAGAGGCTTGCACCAGTCCATAAATGGATCACTGGAGCTTGCACACTTTGTTAGCACTTTTAGGATCGACAAAACCTTCTGGTTGCATCATATACAACTCTTCTTTAAGAAATGCATTATGGAATGTAGTTTTGACATCCATTTGCCAGATTTCATAAAATGTGGCAATTTGCTAACATGATTCGGACAGACTTAAGTATCACTATGAGTGAGAAAATCTCATCGTAGTCAACACCTTTAACTTTGTCAAAAACCTTTTTCGACAAGTCTAGCTTTGTAGATGGTAACACTACTATCAACGTCCATCTTCCTCTTAACGATCCATTTATTTTCTATGGCTTGTCGATCATCGAGCAAGCCAACCAAAGTCCACACTTTGTTCTCATACATGGATCCCATATCAGATTTCATGGTCTCAAGCCAGTTCACGGAATCTGGGCTCATCATCGCTTCCTCATATTCGTCATGGTCAAGTAACATGGCCTCCAGAACAGGATTACCATACCACTCTAGTGCGGATCTCACTCTGGTTGACCTACGAGGTTTGGTAGTAACTTGATCTGAAGTTACATGATCATCATTAGCTTCCTCACTAATTGGTGTAGGAGTCACAGGAACAGATTTCTGTGATGAACTACTTTCCAATAAGGGAGCAGGTACAATTACCTCATCAAGTTCTACTTTCCTCCACTCACTTCTTTTGAGAGAAACTCCTTCTCTTGAAAGGATCCATTCTTAGCAATGAATGTCTTGCCGTCGGATCTGTGATAGAAGGTGTACCCAACTGTCTCCTTTGGGTATCCTATGAAGACACATTTCTCCGATTTGGGTTTGAGCTTATCAGGATGAAACTTTTTCACATAAGCATCACAACCCCAAACTTTAAGAAACGACAACTTTGGTTTCTTGCCAAACCACAATTCATATGGTGTCGTCTCAATGGATTTAGATGGTGCCATATTTAATGTGAATGCAGCTGTCTCTAATGCATAACTCCAAAACGATAGTGGTGAATCGGTAAGAGACATCAGAGATTGCACCATATCTAATAAAGTACGGTTATGATGTTTGGTCACACCATTACGTTGTGGTGTTCCAGGTGGCATGAGTTGCAAAACTATTCCGCATTGTTTCCAATGAAGACCAAACTCGTAACTCAAATATTCCTCTCCACGATCAGATCATAGAAACTTTATTTTCTTGTTACGATGATTTTCCACTTCACTTTGAAAATTATATGAACCTTTTCAAATGTTTTAGACTTATGTTTCATCAAGTAGATATACCCATATCTGCTCAAATCATCTGTGAAGGTCAGAAAATAATGATACCCGCCGTGAGCCTCAACACTCATCGGATCGCATACATCAGTATGTATTATTTCCAATAAGTCAGTTGCTCGCTCCATTGTTCCGGAGAACAGAGTCTTTAGTCATCTTGCCCATAAGGCATGGTTCGCAAGCATCAAGTGATTCCAAAATTCCATCAGCATCGACTTTCTTCATGCGCTTTACACCAATATGACCTAAACGGCAGTGCCACAAATAAGTTGCACTATCATTATTAACTTTGCATCTTTTGGCTTCAATATTATGAATATGTGTATCACTACATCGAGATCCAACAAACCATTTTCATTGGGTGTATGACCATAGAAGGTTTTATTCATGTAAACAGAACAACAATTATTCTCTAACTTAAATGAATAACCGTGTTGCAATAAACATGATTAAATCATATTCATGCTCAACGCAAACACCAAATAACACTTATTTAGGTTCAACACTAATCCCGAAAGTATAGGGAGTGTGCGATGATGATCATATCAATCTTGGAACCACTTCCAACACACATCGTCACTTCACCCTTAACTAGTCTCTCTTCATTCCGCAACTCCCATTTCGAGTTACTAATCTGAGCAACTGAACTAGTATCAAATACTGAGGTGTTGCTATAAACACCAGTAAAGTACACATCAATAACATGTATATCAAATATACCTTTGTTCACTTTGCCATCCTTCTTATCCGCCAAATGCTTGGGGAAGTTCTGCTTCCAGTGACCAGTCCCTTTGCAGTAGAAGCACTTAGTCTCAGGCTTAGGTCCAGACTTGGGCTTATTCACTTGAGCAGCAACTTGCTTGCCGTTCTTCTTGAAGTTCCCCTTCTTCCCTTTGCCCTTTTCTTGAAACTAGTGGTCTTGTCAACCATCAACGCTTGATGCTTTTCTTGATTTCTACCTTCGTCAATTTCAGCATCACGAAGAGCTTGGGAATCATTTCCGTTATCCCTTGCATATTATAGTTCATCACGAAGTTCTAGTAACTTGGTGATAGTGACTAGAGAACTCTGTCAATCACTATCTTATCTGGAAGATTAATTCCCACTTGATTCAAGTGATTGTAGTACTTAGACATTCTGAGCACATGCTCACTAGCTGAGCAATTCTCCTCCATCTTGTAGGCAAAGTACTTATCAAAGGTCTCATACCTTTCGACATGGGCATGAGTCTAAAATACTAATTTCAACTCTTGGAACATCTCATATGTTCCATGGCGTTTCAAAAACATCTTTGAAGCCCCGATTCTAAGCCATAAAGCATGGTGCACTAAACTATCAAGTAGTCATCATATCGAGCTTGCCAAACGTTCATAATGTCTGCATTTGCTCCTACAATCGGTCTGTCACCTAGCGGTGCATCAAGGACATAATTCTTCTGTGCAGCAATGAGGATAATCCTCAGATCACGGATCCAATCCGCATCATTGCTACTAACATCTTTCGACTTAGTTTTCTCTAGGAACATATCAAAAATAAAATAGGGAGCTACATTGCGAGCTATTGATCTACAACATAGTTATGCAAATACTATCAGGACTAAGTTCATGATAAATTAAAGTTCAATTAAACATATTACTTAAGAACTCCCACTTAGATAGACATCCCTCTAATCATCTAAGTGATCCCGTGATCCAAATCAACTAAACCATGTCCGATCATCACGTGAGATGGAGTAGTTTTCAATGGTGAACATCACTATGTTGATCATATCTTCTATATGATTCACGCTCGACCTTTCGGTGTCCAGTGTTCCGAGGCCATATCTGCATATGCTAGGCTCGTCAAGTTTAACCCGAGTATTTCTGTGTGTGCAAAACTGGCTTGCACCCGTTGTATATGAACGTAGAGCTTATCACACCCGATCATCATGTGGTGTCTCGGCACGACGAACTTTGGCAACGGTGCATACTCAGGGAGAACACTTGTACCTTGAAATTTAGTGAGAGATCATCTTATAATGCTACTGTCAATCAAAGCAGAATAAGATGCATAAAAGATAAACATCACATGCAATCAATATAAGTGATATGATATGGCCATCATCATCTTGTGCCTTTGATCTCCATCTCCAAAGCACCGTCATGATCACCATTGTCACCAGTGCGACACCTTGATCTCCATCGTAGCATCATTGTCGTCTCGCCAACTATTGGTTCTACGACTATCGCTACCTCTTAGTGATAAAGTAAAGCAATTACATGGCGATTGCATTTCATACAATAAAGCGACAACCATATGACTCCTGCCAGTTGCCGATAACTTGGTTACAAAACATGATCATCTCATACAATAAAATTTAGCATCATGTCTTGACCATATCACATCACAGCATGCCCTGCAAAAACAAGTTAGACGTCCTCTACTTTGTTGTTGCAAGTTTTACGTGGCTGCTACGGGCTGAGCAAGAACCGTTCTTACCTACGCATCAAAACCACAACGATATTTCGTCAAGTTAGTGATGTTTTAACATTCACAAGGACCGGGCGTAGCCACACTCGATTCAACTAAAGTTGGAGAAACTGACACCCGCCATCCACCTGTGTGCGAAGCACGTCGGTAGAACCAATCTCGCGTAAGCGTACGCGTAATGTTGGTCTGGGCCGCTTCATCCAACAATACTGTCGAATCAAAGTATGACATGCTGGTAAGTAGTATGACTTGTATCTCTCACAACTCACTTGTGTTCTACTCGTGCATATTACATCTACGCATAAACCTGGCTCGGATGCCACTGTTGGGGAACGTAGTAATTTAAAAAAAAATCCTACGCACACGCGAGATCATGGTGATGCATAGCAACGAGAGGGGAGAGTGTTGTGTACGTACCCTCGTAGACCGAAAGTGGAAGTGTTATGACAACGCGGTTGATGTAGTCATACGTCTTCACGATCGACCGATCCTCAGTACCGAATATACGGCACCTCGGCGTTCAGCACACGTTCAGCTCGGTGACGTCCCGCGAACTCACGATCCAGTAGAGCTTCGGGGAAGAGCTTCGTCAGCACGACGGTGTTGATGAAGTTACCGATGTAGGGCTTCGCCTAAGCACCGCTACGATATGACCGAGGTGGATTATGGTGGAAGGGGGCACCGCACACGGCTAAGAGAGATCAATGATCAACTTGTGTGTTCTAGGGTGCCCCCTGCCCCCGTATATAAAGGAGCAAGGGGGGAGGCCGGCTGGCCTTGGGGCGCGCCAAGGAGAGGGGAAGTCCTCCTCCTAGTGGGAGTAGGACTGCCCTTTTTTAGTCCAACTAGGAAGGAGGAAGGGGGAAGGAAGGAGAGGGAGAGAGGGAGGGAAGAGGGGGCACCGCCCCCCTCCTTGTCTAATTCGGACTCCCAAGGGGGGGGGCGGCGGCCCCCCTCCTCTCTCTCCCACAAGCCCATGTTGGCCCATTATATCCCCCGGGGGTTTCGATAACCCCCCGGCACTCCGATAAATATCCGGTGACCCCCGGAACTCATCCGGTGTCCGAATATAGTCGTCCAATATATCAATCTTTATGTATCGACTATGTCAAGACTCCTCGTCATGTCCGTGATTATATTCGGGACACCGAACTACCTTCGGTACATCAAAACACATAAACTCATAATACCGATCGTCACCAAACGTTAAGCGTGCGGACCCTACGGCTTCGAGAACTATGTAGACATGACCGAGACAGGTCTCCGGTCAATAACCAATAGCGGAACATGGATGCTCATATTGGCTCCTGCATATTCTACGAAGATCTTTATCGGTCAAACCGCATAAGAACATACGTTGTTCCCTTTGTCATCGGTATGTTACTTGCCCGAGATTCGATCGTCGGTATCTCAATACCTAGTTCAATCTCGTTACCGGCAAGTCTCTTTACTCGTTCTGTAATGCATCATCCCGCAACTAACTCATTAGTTACATTGCTTGCAAGGCTTAGAGTGATGTGCATTACCGAGAGGGCCCAGAGATACCTCTCCGACAATCGAAGTGACAAATCCTAATCTTGATCTATGCCAACCCAACAAACACCTTCGGAGACACTTGTAGAGCATCTTTATAATCACCCAGTTACATTGTGACATTTGATAGCACACAAGGTGTTCCTCCGGTATTCGGGAGTTGCATAATCTCATAGTCATAGGAACATGTATAAGTCATGAAGAAAGCAATAGCAACATACTAAACGATCAAGTGCTAAGCTAATGGAATGGGTCAAGTCAATCACATCATTCTCTAATGATGTGATCCCATTAATCAAATGACAACTCATGTCTATGGCTAGGAAACTTAACCATCTTTGATTCAATGAGCTAGTCAAGTAGAGGCATACTAGTGACACTCTGTTTGTCTATGTATTCACACATCTACTAAGTTTCCGGTTAATACAATTCTAGCATGAATAATAAATATTTATCATGAAACAAGGAAATAAATAATAACTTTATTATTGCCTCTAGGGTATATTCTTCAAGAACTGCACGTAAGGTATTGCAATCCGGTTTTTATTGGCCTACTCTCTTCAAAGATGCCCGTAAGTTTGTCTTGACTTGTGATGAATGTCAAAGAATTGGTAATATTAGTAGACGTCAAGAAATGCCTATGAACTATTCACTTGTTATTGAACCATTTGATGTTTGGGGCTTTGATTATATGGGACCGTTTCCTTCCTGTAATGGGTATACACATATTTTAGTTGCTGTTGATTACGTTACTAAGTGGGTAGAAGCTATTCCAACTAGTAGTGCTGATCATAACACCTGTATTAAGATGCTTAAAGAAGTTATTTTTCCGAGGTTTGGAGTCCCTAGATATTTAATGACTGATGGTGGTTCACATTTTATTCATGGTGCGTTTCGTAAAATGGTTTCTAACTATGATGTTAATCATAGAATTGCATCTCCGTACCATCCACAATCTAGTGGTGAAGTAGAACTTAGTAATAGAGAGCTCAAATTAATTTTGCAAAAGACTGTTAATAGATCTAGAAAGAATTGGTCCAAGAAACTTGATGATGTATTATGGTCCTATAGAACTGCATATAAAAATCATATCCGTATGTCTCCGTATAAAATGGTTTATGGAAAAGCATGTCACTTACCTCTCGAACTAGAACATAAGGCATATTGGGCCATTAAAGAGCTCAATTATGATTTCAAACTTGCCGGTGAGAAGAGGCTACTTGACATTAGCTCACTTGATGAATGGAGAACCCAGGCCTATGAGAATGCTAAACTGTTTAAAGAAAAAGATAAAAGATGGCATGACAAAAGGATACTAAAGCGTGAGTTTAATGCAGGTGATTATGTGTTGCTATTCAACTCTCGTTTAAGATTTTTTGAAGGAAAACTTCTCTCTAAATGGGAAGGGCCTTACGTTATCGAGAGGTCTATCGTTCCGGTGCCATAAAAATCAACAACTTCGAAGGCACAAATCCGAAGGTGGTGAGCGGTCAAAGAATCAAACATTATATCTCAGGTAATCCTATAAATGTTGAAACTAATGTTATTGAAACCATAACCCCGGAGGAATATATAAGGGACACTTTCCAGAATGTTTCAAACTCCGAAAAGGAATAGGTATGTGGTACGGTAGTAAACCGACTCCAAAATATTTCTAATGGTAATTTTTCTCCGTTTTGGAATATTTAAGAAAATAGGAAAATAAGAAGTAGTCCGGGAAGGACACGAGGCGTCCACGAGGGTGGAGGGCACGCCCTACCCCCTAGGCGTGCCCCCTGCCTCGTGGGCACCTCGTGTGCTCTCTGGACTCCGTTTTCTTGCACGACACTTCTTTTGGTCGGTAAAAATTCATTATGTAATCTCCCGAAGGTTTTGACCACCGTACCACGCAAATATCCTCTGCTTTTTGTTTCGAGCTATTTCTGCCGCAGATTAGAGCAAGATGTCTTCTCAAGAGTCAGTCGGGGGAGTCGGGTGTCTCATACGACACCGGGTCCAGGAGCAAATAGCAATGCCTATCACTTTGGGCCATCAACGGAGGAAGAGATGGAAGCGGACTTGAAAAGGATAGATGCCACGGAGGAGGATCAGGAAGTTACTTCTCGTTTCCGGGCCGGATTCACGATGGGGGAACTACAGAGCTCAGCTATTCCAAACTCGGTCATCCCTTCCAATGTTAGATTTCTCTCTTATGAAGATATGAAAAAGAGTGTTACTTGTTCTCCCGTAGCTATGCAACATCCTTGGGTGAAAGGAGCCTTAGCCGTCACGGGTGAGCTCCATAAGGAAATAATGGACCTCAAGCAGCATGTCAATAAGCTCGAGGAGGAGAATCGTATCCTGAGGGGCATCATCCCCAAGAATATCACCTCACCACCTCTGAAGAAAGAGACATAATCACATGGGTATGGGCACTCCCCTTGGCAACTGCCAAGCTTGGGGGAGGTGCCCCGGTATCGTATCACCATCACACTTCTATCTTTACCGTTTTTCTTAGTTCGATCCTTTTGGTAATATCTTGATCTAGTAGAATAAAGTTTTAGTATGATCTAGTTTTGAGTTTTGCCTTATGATCCTTCTATGTAATCGGGTCCGTGAGCTATATACAATAAAGATTAGTTTTGAGTCAAGGGCTTGATTATCTTGCTATGATCGTGAGGGAATAAAAGGAAAAGAAAGAACAAAAAGAAATAAAGAGATCATATTGATCTTATGGAGAGTAATGACTTCACATATAAAAGAGTATGATGAATAAAAGTTGTTGAGAGTTGACAAACATTGTTTTGGTCATCGTTGCAATTAACAGGAAGTAATAAAGAAAGGGAGGTTTTCACAATAAATATACTATCTTGGACATCTTTTATGATTGTGAGCACTCATTAAAATATGACACGCTAAAGAGTTGATGTTGGACAAGGAAGACAACGTAATGGGTTATGTTTTCTTATATCCGAAATAAAGTATATTGTCATGGATCATCCAACATGTTGAGCTTGCCTTCCCCCCTCATGCTAGCCAAATCCTTTGCACCAAGTAGAGATACTACTTGTGCTTCCAAATATCCTTAAACCCGGTTTTGCCATGAGAGTCCACCATATCTACCTATGGATTGAGTAAGATCCTTCAAGTAAGTTGTCATTGTTGCATGCAATAAAAATTGCTCTCTAAATATGTATGATTTATTAGTGTGGAGAAAATAAGCTTTATACGATCTTGTGATATGGAAGCAATAAAAGCGACGGACTGCATAATAAAGGTCCATATCACAAGTGGCAATATAAAGTAACGTTCTTTTGCATTAAGATTTCGTGCATCCAACCATAAAAGCACATGACAACCTCTGCTTCCCTCTGCGAAGGGCCTATATTTTATTCTTGTCTTATACCTTATGCAAGGGTCATGGTGATCTTCACCTTTCGTTTTAACATTTTATCCTTTGGCAAGCACAGTGTGTTGGAAAGATCCTGATATATATATTCAATTGGATGTAAGTTATCATGAACTATTATTGTTGACTACCCTTGAGGTAAAAGGTTGGGAGGCAACACTATAAGCCCCTATCTTTCTCTGTGCCGGAATAAAACTCCATACCCGTAAGTATCGCGTGAGTGTTAGCAATTGTGAAAGACTAAATGATAGTTGAGTATGTGGACTTGCTGAAAAGCTCTTATATTGACTCTTTCTGATGTTATGATAAATTGCAATTGCTTCAATGACCGAGATCATAGGTTGTTAGCTTTCAATGAAGTTTCTTATTCATACTTGACATTGTGAATAGATTATTACTTGAGCATAATAAATCATATGACAATATTTATATATGTTGTTGTTATAAGAATGATCATGATGCCCTCATGTTCGTATTTTATTTTTTCGACACCTCTATATCTAAACATGTGGACATATTTTTCGTTATCGGCTTCCGCTTGAGCACAAGCGAGGTCTAAGCTTGGGGGAGTTGATACGTCCATTTTGCATCATGCTTTTATATCGATATTGTAACGCCCACGATGCGGCTATATCTCCCACGTGTCGAGGCACGACTTAGAGGCATAACCGCATTGTGGCATAGTCGCAAGAAGGGTCATCTTCACACAATCCCATGTAATGAACAAGAATGGGATAAAGAGTTGGCTTACAATCGCCACTTCACACAATACATAAATGAAACATACATCATACAGAGTACACACATAGGTCCGACTACGGAACCAAAAGAAAAGAAGACAACCCAACTGCTAGATCCCTGATCGTCCCAACTGGGCTCCACTACTGATCAACAAGAAAAGAAACAACACAACGGACAAGATCTTCATCGAGCTCCCACTTGAGCTCAGTTGCGTCATCTGCACTGGTCTCATCGGCACCTGCAACTGTTTTGGAAGTATCTGTGAGTCACGAGGACTCAACAATCTCAC
Organism: Triticum aestivum; assembly: GCF_018294505.1. Classification (NCBI taxonomy): domain Eukaryota; kingdom Viridiplantae; phylum Streptophyta; class Magnoliopsida; order Poales; family Poaceae; genus Triticum; species Triticum aestivum. Next base: position 207,806,858 of record NC_057811.1, on the reverse strand, counting down.
ACCCGCGAGATCAAGACTATTTAAGCTTATAGGAAAGTATGGGGTAGTAAGGTGGAGCTGCAGCAAGGACTAGCATATATGGTGGCTAACATACGCAAATGAGAGCGAGAAGAGAAGCAACGGAACGGTCGTGAACTAGCAATGATCAAGAAGTGATCCTGAACTCCTACTTACGTCAAACATAACCCAGAAACCGTGTTCACTTCCCGGACTCCGCCGAGAAGAGACCATCACGGCTACACACGCGGTTGATGTATTTTAATTAAGTCGAGTGTCCAGTTCTCTACAACCGGACATTAACAAATTCCCATCTGCCACATAACCGCGGGCACGGCTTTGGAAAGATAATACCCTGCAGAGGTGTCCCAACTTAGCCCATTATAAGCTCTCACGGTCAACGAAGGATATTCCTTCTCCCGGGAAGACCCGATCAGTCTCGGAATCCCGGTTTACAAGACATTTCGACAATGGTAAAACAAGACCAGCAAAGCCGCCCGATGTGCCGACAAATCCCGATAGGAGCTGCACATATCTCGTTCTCAGGGCAACACCGGATGAGACATCCTACGAGTAAAACCAGACCTCCAGTATCCACGAGGGGGCCCCGCAGTCTACTCAGTTCGGACCAACAATCGAAGGAGCACTGGCCCGGGGGGATTAAAATAAGATGACCCTTGAGTCTGCAGAACCCAAGGGAAAAGGGGATAGGTGGTAGCAAATGGTAAAACCAAGGTTGGGCCTTGCTGGAGGAGTTTTATTCAAAGCGAACTGTCAAGGGGGTCCCATAAATCACCCAACCGCGTAAGGAACGCAAAATCAAGGAACATAACACCGGTATGACGGAAACTAGGGCGGCAAGAGTGGAACAAAACACCAGGCATAAGGCCGAGCCTTCCACCCTTTTCCAAGTATATAGATGCATTAAATAAATAAGAGGTATTGTGATATCCCAACATAAACATAATCCAAGATGGAGCCATCTTCATCTTCACCTGCAACTAACAACGCTATAAGAGGGGCTGAGCAAAAGCGGTAACATAGCCAAACAACAGTTTGCTAGGAAGGGTGACAAAGGTTAGAGGTTCATGGCAATTTGGGAGGCTTGAAAAGCAAGTGGTAGGTAGCGCGACATAGCAATAGAGAGAACAACTAGCAAGCAAAGATAGAAGTGATTTCGAGGGTATGGTCATCTTGCCTGAGATCCCGCAAGGAAGAAGAACGAGTCCAAGAAGAAGACAAATGGACAGAGTCGAACGAATCCTCACAACTCCGGAACGAAACCGAAGCTAACGAGAGAAGCAACCCGTAAAGAAACAATCAACATAGTAAACAATTACCACATGCACAGGGCATGATGCACAAACAAGTATGATGCAGGTCCGGTTTAAATGAGGCATGGCATGGGAAAATGCAACAAACAAAACTACAAATTAAATGGAGCTCAATATGCAACGAGTTGCATATTGACGAAACACCACATTTAATTATTTATTTCTCTCTCGTTTATGGACCCAACAATATTAAATGTTGATTACCATGGCAAGAGGTGAAGCATAATAAACTATCTATTTAAGCAAGTTAAGGCCGGAAATAATAAACAACAATTCCGGAAAATCCCCATATGTCATTTAGCAATATTAATGCAAACATCAATTTTAGACATTTTAAATGTTGTTATCATGATGCGGATGACATATGCAAGGTATATGCAATTTTTTGAAAGTGTTGGTATAAAATGAAACGAGGCATTGTTACCGTGGTGGAAGAAAGGGGGTGCCACGGCAACGAATCCGAAAATGGTGCCACGGAAACATATCGGTTCTGGTAGCTCGTGGAGATACCGGCGCAAAAGAGAGTTGTGCGGATGTGTGGAACACGCAATAGATGGTGGGGTGCTCCCGGTAACCGGGTTCCCACGGTTCGACGGCATGGCAAGGAAACGAGTGACAGCGTGCGACGAACAAGTCGGGCACGGTGCAAACGCAAGCAACTCAAACAACACATGCTTTCGTACCACGGACGTCGTTCTCGGCGGTTATACCTTCGAAGCGTGCATTCGGGGCGGAACGCGTTAGAAGTGGAAGTAGTTGTTCACGTGTCGTAGGGGAAGTAGTCGTTCTCGCGACGGTAGTGGAAGTAGTGGTACATGTCGGCGGTAGTTGTTCAGGGTCTTGGCGGGTCGTCGTGTAGCCGTACATGTTCGTCGTGGTACACGGTTCGAAGTCGTACATATCCCGTAGATGTTCAGGGTCGCCGTGAGGAACTTGTCGAAACTAGGGTCTCGGTCGTCGGTACAGGTACTTGGTGAAATCCATGGGTGTCAGTAGTTGTACATGGCGAATCCACACTCGATGACTGTTGGACTTGGCGTCAACAGCAACAGGGGTGCGAAGCAGGGACTTTGCAGCAGCGGCGGGAACATGGCACGGCGGTCTCGCACGGCACTCTAGGAGGCAGCAAGGCGCGGGGACAGCAGACGGTGTGGCCCATCCAGGTGGCCGTGCACAGGCGAACGAGCGGGCGAGCGAGCTCCTCTGCTCGACAGGAAGCAGAGCAGCGGCGGCTCAAGCAGATGAAGCAGGGGAACGGGCAGCAGCAGGACGAAGCAGAGGATGCAGCGACGCGGTTTGGAACTCCGGCGAATGCGAGGTAGATGCGGACGAGGCGGCCGTCCGGGCGAAGAGACGAGCGCGGGGTCGGGCGCTGCTGCGGGGAGCTCGTCTCCCGTGCGGCTTTGGCGTGAGGGAGTCAGGAGGTCGAGGAGGCAGGGGCGCGACGATGAGAAGCAGGAGGAGAGGCGGCACGGGAGGAAGCTCGCGAGGGCCATGGCGAGGAGAGGTGGCCGCGGCCTGGTGCTGCAGAGGGAGGCGCGGCGGCCATGGAGGCAAGGCGTGGGCGCAGGAGGAGGAGGACGATGGGGAGAGGGGATCGGGCGAGGCGATGAGGGGCGCTGGGGCTCGCTCGCCAGGGCGGCGATGGCGAGGAGAGGAAGAGGCGCTCGGGCGGCGGCCATGCTAGAGGCGGGGAGGCCGGCTCAAGGAGGATGGAGGCGAGGGGATCGAGCGCAGGGAGGAGACGAGAGGGAGATGGGGATCGGGCGAAGGGTGTGTGACGGCGCAGGAGGAGAACGAAGGGAGAGATGGGCTCGGTCTCTGGCGGCTAGGGTTAAGGGGCGCGGGCTGGGCCTTAGAGCTGCGGCTACAGGAGGCCCAAGTGGCCGGCTGGGGTTCTCTCTCTTCTCTCTCCCTTGTTTCTTTTAGCAGAAAAGAACTAGAGAGAAGAAAAAGAAAGATAGGGTTAGGGAAAGGATTTGCACATGCGGGTAATTTTCCCGGACTCACAAAAATATGCTCGTTCCGAGAAAAACGGAGTGGGTAAGATTGCACGGTTTAAATTCAAATGCATTTGAATTTAATTCAAATGTTTTGAACAAGGAGTAGGATTACAAAGTGTCCAAAATGTTGAACATTTAGGAAGGGCCTCGATAAGAGGGAAAAGAATTGTTGGCAAGCTCGGAGGTGAAACTTGAGGTGGAAATAGACATGGGAATTTAATTTGCAAGTGTGTTCCGGTTAATTCCAAACTAATGGAATATTTATAATAGCTCCATAAATATTAGGAGGATATGTTATAAAGAGAAATCACCATGTGAATTCCCTCGATTTAAATGGATCGAAGATCCATGCAATTTATTTAGTTGAGTTTTTATGCAAAGATTAACGACATGATGGCATGATGACATGATGCAATGCAAAAATAAAAGAGCAAGCGCCAAAAGAAACACGCGGAGATCACAAAAATATGGAAGTCTTCTGAAGCGTCGGTCTCGGGGCGTTACAATACTCCACCACTACAAGAGGATCTCGTCCCGAGATCTAGGATGGCACCGGAAAGAAACGGAAAGGGAAGAGGTAAAACAAATTGCTTCTTTGACAAAAGAGTGAAACCAAAGAACCTTGAGAGGTCGCAAGGCTTGAGAAAATGACACAACGGAGATAAACGAATTGAGAGAACTCCGTAGTAAACGGAAGCAAAGAACACCATGAGAACCTTGAGGTTAAGTGACACGATAGATATTTAAACCACTCCGGTTAAAACAAGATAGGAAGGAATAAGAATGATATAATTTGGAGAGCACTCCGACTGTAAATGGAAGGAATTTAACATGATCTTTTCAAGATGAGAGAATACTCGATGAAATTAACAACACACTGCCTCCGGAACTGATGAAAGAATGGCCCAAGGGGTAAATAAGGATTTCAGGCCACACTCCGGTTGAGGAAGGAGACAAAACTTGATAAGATGAGAGAACTCGAATGAAAACACGACACTCCGGTTAAATGGATAAGCACGAAAAGAACACGGTCCTCACAAACCGAGAAGATGAGTGAAGAGAGCAACATCACGATGCCTCCGGAAGAAATAAATAATAGAAGACAGATCCTTGAAAAAAGAATGGAGAAGAAAATGCCAACTTCTGCCACAAATGAGCTTGGAAAGCACCCTTCAGAGAAGGTTAGAACGGAGTTGTTGGGAAAATCAACAACGAAAAAGAACAAACTTGTTGAGGGCTTATGGAACACATCTCAAAATTATGAGGTGACAACCCGCCACTAGCGGAAACAATTGCTTGCTTGAGATCAACAAAGAGATGAAATCTCCTCTCGCCGAGAGGATAGGAGAAAACTTGGATCATTGGTAAGCACCACAAATAGCTACATTCCTTAGGGAAGGCTGTAGGTGAAACATGACACTAGATAGATCCAACGAAGTGATTGGTGGATTTAAAATATCTCATTCTTGACAGCATGTGAATCATGAAACGCGAACTCAATTGTCAAGAATAACATAACACCACCTCAAATGATAAGGTAGAATGAATTGCACTTCGGAATGCAAGATGAAGAATGGTTGGACTCCACAAAACAAGACATGTGTTGATCACCATGTTTATTTTTAGAGTATAGCTTGGCGGATCTTAACTTCGAGAAAATCTTGAAGAACAATTGAAGAATGAAAAGAATCCCTGATGAACCACCATGTAGCCTCCATGAAGAACTCCGGTAATAAAAGAATGATCAAACGAAAGGGAAAGTTGAAAAGAACTCCGGGAGAAGCCTTGCAATGATTAGATGAAGCTTTGAAATGATATAATTTAAATAACTTGGAGCTCCGGAAAGAAAAGATGAACAACTTGGAGCTGAAAATTTGATAACATGAACGAACTCCGGAATAAGAAATTAATCACTTGGAGGAAACAAGAATAAGAATTACATTACGCGTATCCTTCACCAATTTAAATTGATGACAAGCAACGGATCCTGCATACTACTTATTCTCGTAGAAAGGATTAAGATAGATATTGCGCAAACTTGTGAAGGTGTTCATCGAACCACCGGTAGGATTGAAACAACGAATAAATTGATATGATAACGAGGGAAGAGAAATCTTGGACAAACCACCGCGAGAATTGAAAACAAGTGAAGAAAAGGTAAAGAAACATCGGGAAGAATTAGAAAATGAACGAATACTTGGGGAAATTTAGATACAAGAGAATGAAGAGATCACGAGCTGACTAGAGAATACTTGAATGATGCACTGGGAGAATATGGAGATGAACGAAGAGACATCAATTTAGAGTAATTGGAGAACGAAGCTGAAAACTTAGAACGAAGAAATCTTCTGAAATGATGGCGTTTGGATGATCAAGAAATGAAAACAACTCATGAAATGCTCCGGATGGGTATGAAAAGAATTACGCGATTGGAAACAATTTGAGAGGATGGCAACAAGTAAGAACCATGAATCTTCAAGAGTACGGACCAAGATTTAAGAGAAACTCTTCTTCAGTCTTCAAATATTGAGAATGATGACGAGAAACACCACCATGAATTGTTGAGGCACTCCGGAACCATGGGAATAGAAAGGTTGAATCAACAATGAAAAGATTTTGAAAGATCTTGGAGAAAGACATATGACTGATGATAATTCATTCTTACATCAAACTTTGCAATGAATTTGAGAATAACTCTAGAAAATTAGAAGAGTCAGGTAAGATCCTGGGAAAAACCTGTGGGTTAGGGCCCACTCAAAAGATACACCGTTAAAATGATTACTTGAAAAGGAGATAGCACCGGTTGAACGATTTAAAAGAAAGATTGCGCCGGTTGAATTAAATGGCTTGAATGAGATAACAACCTCGAAATAACTTGAACGGATCTTGAATGAAAACACGAATCTCCTGAGATATCTTCAACACTCCGGAACACATGGAAAGCCAGAGGTGAGTGATTAAGAGATACACCGGCATGAGAAAAACATTTGAAGAACATCTTCATGAGAACCACCGGGTAAGAACATTGATTGAAAAGAATGAAGGGACTTCACGTGAATAAAATGGATACTTGGTTAAGACATCTGATTCCTTGAAGGAAAAGGGTGGGAGGGCGGCAAAAACAAAGGCAACTTGGGGCAGACGGAATAAACACCGTTGCAAAGAACTGAGAATTGATCTCGCGAATGTTGGAATGATCGGATCCACTTGAAGAGAAGCACGTCGGTTGGAAAAGAATTTAACATGACGACCTCAATGATCAAGAAGGATTATCATCCACATAGAAATATGAAAACACCACTTAGAATAAGGTATGGAATCAACACTTGTCATTGAAGCAACTCGAATACCACAAATAAAACAAAACAAAGGATTGGCTTGCAGAATAAGCCAGAACAAACATATGATAGAGATTTCGTCCGAAGTTTTCGTGGTGGGGCCCACACGGGCTCGATCGTACAGCACCATCATGTACAAGGTTGTGCACATGACATACGAAGCATCCCCGAGTCGGCATAGCCAAGGACTCTTTAAGGCACTACGAGACCACTTTAAACCAACCGTGTACAGGCGGACCACTAGACGTCGAACCCCAATCTCATATCATGCATCTGTCGAAAGATATCCTAAGGCTACTTGAATTCCCACTTATAAACTCCCGAAACTTCCTGGTTATGCAATCCGGTGTTGGTGATACAGGGGACACAAAATATATCACCCAAACTAACAATACCTAGATCCAGCTGTATCCATCCGTCAACACATAACCAAGAAACCTCCGGAAATCATTTACCTCAACCTTCGAAAAACATCCGTTATACGAGTTATGGCAATACTCCCGAACTCCCGCCCCAGTACTGGGTGGCGTCGAGGTGATCTCACCAACAACTGCATAAAAGAGATTTCGATGTCGGCGAAACTCAGGTATTCCAGAACTGCAACGATAAAATTGTGACGACAACACCTCGGAGCTCAACTCCCCGGGACACTGGCACAACCCCTAAATGTCAGGAGGCACCAAGAACAATGTTCTCGTCACAAAACCATCGGAACGATTCCAAGATACCCGCGTGATCCTAATTTTCTTTTAGTGAAATTTGAGGAGAGAAGAGCCAAAACTTCTACGTCAGGAGGCCTCACCAGAGCGACGAAGGGACTGAGGAGTAAAAAGAATCCTACTCTCCGATATATATAATCCTAAGACTCAAAACATTTTTGTTCTAGACTCAACAACGTCAGCGATTCGATCAAGCAGGGGGCTCCTAAGTCGGGGATGGCTCTGATTACCAACTTGTAACGCCCACGATGCGGCTATATCTCCCACGTGTCGAGGCACGACTTAGAGGCATAACCGCATTGTGGTATAGTCGCAAGAAGGGTCATCTTCACACAATCCCATGTAATGAACAAGAATGGGATAAAGAGTTGGCTTACAATCGCCACTTCACACAATACATAAATGAAACATACATCATACAGAGTACACACATAGGTCCGACTACGGAACCAAAAGAAAAGAAGACAACCCAACTGCTAGATCCCTGATCGTCCCAATTGGGCTCCACTAATGATCAACAAGAAAAGAAACAACACAACGGACAAGATCTTCATCGAGCTCCCACTTGAGCTCAGTTGCGTCATCTGCACTGGTCTCATCGGCACCTACAACTGTTTTGGATGTATCTGTGAATCACGAGGACTCAGCAATCTCACACCCGCAAGATCAAGACTATTTAAGCTTATAGGAAAGTATGGGGTAGTAAGGTGGAGCTGCAGCAAGCACTAGCATATATGGTGGCTAACATACGCAAATGAGAGCGAGAAGAGAAGCAACGGAACGGTCGTGAACTAGCAATGATCAAGAAGTGATCCTGAACTCCTACTTACGTCAAACATAACCCAGAAACCGTGTTCACTTCCCGGACTCCGCCGAGAAGAGACCATCACGGCTACACACGCGTTTGATGTATTTTAATTAAGTCGAGTGTCAAGTTCTCTACAACCGGACATTAACAAATTCCCATCTGCCACATAACCGCGGGCACGGCTTTCGAAAGATAATACCCTGCAGGGGTGTCCCAACTTAGCCCATTATAAGCTCCCACGGTCAACGAAGGATATTCCTTCTCCCGGGAAGACCCGATCAGTCTCGGAATCCCGGTTTACAAGACATTTCGACAATGGTAATACAAGACCAGCAAAGCCGCCCGATGTGCCGACAAATCCCGATAGGAGCTGCACATATCTCGTTCTCAGGGCAACACGGGATGAGACATCCTACGAGTAAAACCAGACCTCGAGTTTCCATGAGGGGGCCCCGCAGTCTACTCAGTTCGGACCAACACTCGAAGGAGCACTGGCCCGGGGGGATTAAAATAAGATGACCCTTGAGTCTGCAGAACCCAAGGGAAAAGGGGATAGGTGGTAGCAAATGGTAAAACCAAGGTTGGGCCTTGCTGGAGGAGTTTTATTCAAAGCAAACTGTCAAGGGGGTCCCATAAATCACCCAACCGCGTAAGGAATGCAAAATCAAGGAGCATAACACCGGTATGACGTAAACTAGGGCGGCAAGAGTGGAACAAAACACCAGGCATAAGGCCGAGCCTTCCACCCTTTTCCAAGTATATAGATGCATTAAACAAATAAGAGGTATTGTGATATCCCAACATAAACATAATCCAACATGGAGCCATCTTCATCTTCACCTGCAACTAACAACGCTATAAGAGGGGCTGAGCAAAAGCGGTAACATAGCCAAACAACGGTTTGCTAGGAAGGGTGACAAAGGTTAGAGGTTCATGGCAATTTGGGAGGCTTGAAAAGCAAGTGGTAGGTAGCGCGGCATAGCAATAGAGCGAACAACTAGCAAGCAAAGATAGAAGTGATTTCGATGGTATGGTCATCTTGCCTGAGATCCCGCAAGGAAGAAGAACGAGTCCAAGAAGAAGACAAACGGACGGAGTCGAACGAATCCTCACAACTCCGGAACGAAACCGAAGCTAACGAGAGAAGCAACCCGGAAAGAAACAAACAACATAGTAAACAATCACCACATGCACATGGCATGATGCACAAACAAGTATGATGCATGTCCGGTTTAAATGAGGCATGGCATGGGAAAATGCAACAAACAAAACTACAAATTAAATGCAGCTCAGTATGCCACGAGTTGCATATTGACGAAACACCACATTTAATTATTGTTTCTCTCTCGTTTATGGACCCAACAATATTAAATGTTGATTACCATGGCAAGAGGTGAAGCATAATAAACTATCTATTTAAGCAAGTTAAATGAGGCTAGAAATAATAAACAACAATTCCGGAAAATCCCCAAATGTCATTTAGCAATTTTAATGCAAACATCAATTTTAGACATTTTAAATGTTGTTATCATGATGCAGATGACATATGCAAGGTATATGCAATTTTTTGAAAGTGTTGGTATAAAATGATACGAGGCATTTGTTACCGTGGTGGAAGAAAGGGGGTGCCACGGCAACGAATCCGAAAATGGTGCCACGGCAACATATCGGTTCCGGTAGCTCATGGAGATACCGGCACAAAAGAGAATTGTGCGGATGTGTGGAACACGCAATAGATGGTGGGGTGCTCCCGGTAACCGGGTTCCCATGGTTCGACGGCATGGCAAGGAAACGAGTGACAGCGTGCGACGAACAAGTCGGGCACGGTGCAAACGCAAGCAACTCAAACAACACATGCTTTCGTACCACGGACGTCGTTCTCGGCGGTTATACCTTCGAAGCGTGCATTCGGGGCGGAACGCGTTAGAAGTGGAAGTAGTTGTTCACGTGTCATAGGGGAAGTAGTCGTTCTCGCGACGGTAATGGAAGTAGTGGTACATGTCGGCGGTAGTTGTTCAGGGTCTTGGCGGGTCGTCATGTAGCCGTACATGTTCGTCGTGGTACACGGTTCGAAGTCGTACATATCCCGTAGATGTTCAGGGTCGCCGTGAGGAACTTGTCGAAACCAGGGTCTCGGTCGTCGGTAGAGGTACTTGGTGAAATCCACGGGCGTCAGCAGTTGTACATGGCGAATCCACGCTCGATGACTGTTGGACTTGGCGGCAACAACAACAGCGGCGCGAAGCAGGGACTTGGCGGCAGCGGCGGGAACTTGGCACGGCGGTCTCGCGCGGCACTCTAGGAGGCAGCAAGGCGCGGGGACGGCAAACGATGTGGCACATCCGGGCGGCCGCGCACAGGCGAACGAGTGGGCGAGCGAGCTCCTCTGCTCGACAGGAAGCAGAGCAGCAGCGGCTCAAGCAGGTGAAGCAGGGGAACAGGCAGCAGTAGGATGAAGCAGAGGACGCAGCGACGCGGCTTGGAACTCCGGCGACGGCGAGGTAGATGCGGACGAGTCGGCCGTCCGGGCGAAGAGACGAGCGCGGGGTCGGGCGCTACTTCGGGGAGCTCGTCTCCCGTGCGGCTTCGGCATGAGGGAGTCAGGAGGTCGAGGAGGCAGGGGCACGACGAGGAGAAGCAGGAGGAGAGGCGGCACGGGAGGAAGCTCGCGAGGGCCATGGCGAGGAGAGGTGGCCGCGGCCTGGTGCTGCAGAGGGAGGCGCGGCGGCCATGGAGGCAAGGCGTGGGCGCAGGAGGAGGACGATGGGGAGAGGGGATCGGGCGAGGCGATGAGGGGCGCTGGGGCTCACTCGCCAGGGCGGCGATGGCGAGGAGAGAAGAGGCGCTCGGGCGGCGGCCATGCTAGAGGCGGGGAGGCCGGCTCGAGGAGGATGGAGGCGAGGGGATCGAGCGCAGGGAGGAGACGAGAGGGAGATGGGGATCGGGCGAAGGGTGTGTGACGGCACAGGAGGAGAACGAAGGGAGAGATGGGCTCGGTCTCTGGCGGCTAGGGTTAAGGGGCGCGGGCTGGGCCTTAGAGCTGCGGCTACAGGAGGCCCAAGTGGCCGGCTGGGGTTCTCTCTCTTCTCTCTCCCTTATTTCTTTTAGCAGAAAAGAACTAGAGAGAAGAGAAAGAAAGATAGGGTTAGGGAAAGGATTTGCACATGTGGGTAATTTTCCCAGACTCACAAAAATATGCTCGTTCCGAGAAAAATGGAGTGGGTAAGATTGCACGGTTTAAATTCAAATGCATTTGAATTTAATTCAAATGTTTTGAACAAGGAGTAGGATTACAAAGTGTCCAAAATGTTGAACATTTAGGAAGGGCCTCGATAAGAGGGAAAAGAATTGTTGGCAAGCTTGGAGGTGAAACTTGAGGTGGAAATAGACATGGGAATTTAATTTGCAAGTGTGTTCCGGTTAATTCCAAACTAATGGAATATTTATAATAGCTCCATAAATATTAGGAGGATATGTTATAAAGAGAAATCACCATGTGAATTCCCTCGATTTAAATGGATCGAAGATCCATGCAATTTATTTAGTTGAGTTTTTATGCAAAGATTAACGACATGATGGCATGATGACATGATGCAATGCAAAAATAAAAGAGCAAGCGCCAAAAGAAACACGCGGAGATCACAAAAATATGGAAGTCTTCTGAAGCGTCGGTCTCGGGGCGTTACAGATATTTATTGCATTATGGGATGTTATTACACGTTATGTCATAATACTTATGCCTATTCTCTCTTATTTTACAAGGTTTACATGAAGAGGGAGAATGCCGGTAGCTGGAATTCTGGGCTGGAAAAGGAGCAAATATTAGAGACCTATTCTGCACAGCTCCAAAAGTCCTGAAACTTCACGGAGGCAGTTTTTGGAATTAATAAAAATACTGGCGAAAGAATCAACCGGAGGGGGGCCACCCACCAACCACGAGGGTGGGGGCGCCCCCTACCCCCTGGGCGCGCCCCCTGCCTCGTGGGCCCCCTGGCAGACCTCCGGTGCCCCTCTTCTGCTATATGAAGTCTTTCACCCTGGAAAAAATCAGAAGGAAGCTTTCGGGACGAAACACCGCCGCCACGAGGCGGAACCAATCTAGGGCTCCAGCAGAGCTGTTCTGCCGGGGAAACATCCCTCCGGGAGGGGGAAATCATCACCATCATCACCATCGATCCTCTCATTGGGAGGGGGTCAATCTCCATCAACATCTTCATCAGCACCATCTCCTCTAAAACCCTAGTTCATCTCTTGTATCCAATCTTTGTCCCAAAGCCTCAGATTGGTACCTGTGGGTTGCTAGTAGTGTTGATTACTCCTTGTAGTTGATGCTAGTTGGTTTATTTGGTGGAAGATCATATGTTCAGATCCTTTATGCATATTAATACCCCTCTGATTATGAACATGAATATGATTTGTGAGTAGTTACGTTTGTTCCTGAGGACATGGGAGAAGTCTTTCTATAAGTAGTCATGTGAATTTGGTATTCGTTCGATATTTTGATGAGATGTATGTTGTCTTTCCTCTAGTGGTGTTATGTGAACGTAGACTACATGACACTTCACCATTGTTTGGGCCTAGAGGAAGGCATTGGGATGTAATAAGTAGATGATGGGTTGCTAGAGTGACAGAAGCTTAAACCCTAGTTTATGCATTGCTTCGTAAGGGGCTGATTTGGATCCATATGTTTCATGCTATGGTTAGGTTTACCTTAATACTTCTTTTGTAGTTGCGGATGCTTGCAATAGGGTTTAATCATAAGTGGGATGCTTGTCCAAGAAAGGGCAGTACCCAAGCACTGGTCCACCCACATATCAAATTATCAAAGTAACGAACGCGAATCATATGAACGTGATGAAAACTAGCTTGACGATAATTCCCATGTGTCCTCGGGAACGTTTTCCTTCATATAAGAGTTTTTCCAGGCTTGTCCTTTGCTACAAAAAGGAATGGGCCATCTTGCTGCACCTTATTTACTTTAGTTACTTGTTACTCGTTACAAATTACCTTGTCACAAAACTATCTGTTACCGATAATTTTAGTGCTTGCAGAGAATACCTTACTGAAAACCGCTTGTCATTTCCTTCTGCTCCTCGTTGGGTTCGACACTCTTACTTATCGAAAGGACTACGATAGATCCCCTACACTTGTGGGTCATCAAGAGATCATCCTTGTAGGCAGATTTTATCATGTGTTGCAAAAGAGTAATATCATGCCTAAAAGCACCTCTCCATTTATTAAAACTGGCCCTCTCATTTCTGCATTTCTAATGATCCAGATATTCCAACAGGCTGTGAACACCACTTCAGTGAAAAAGGGCTTATCAAAACGTCTCCTAGCCTGGATAACCAGTTTAGAAATTGAGTCTCCAGAAGCCCATTCAATCTGCAGGTAATTCCAAACTCTTACACTGAAATTACAGTTGAAGAATAAGTGATCCCTGGTTTCTCGAGCCTGCAAGGGGCAGAGTCTACAAAGAACTCCATCCTCCATGTGCCAATGCCTTCTTTCCACCATATCCTTTGTATTCAGTCTGTCTATAATGAGCATCCAGGCAAACACCTTAATCTTCAGAGAACAAGAGGATTTCCATATCGAACAAGTGAGAGGATGAAATGTTTCAGACACAAAAGTGTGTGAGTAAAACATCTTGGGCCTGTACTGCTTGGAGGAGGCTTGCCAAAACCACACATCCTTAGAGACAGTTGTCCTATTGTGAGAACCCATCAAAGATTGTACCATACTCAAATCCTCAAATGCCTGAGCAGACAAAGGAAGATGAAAATGCTGGAGGATGTCTTGAGAGCTGAAAATCTCCTTAACTGAAATGCATGGGTCCTTAGCATATGAGAATAGCCTAGGAAATCTTGTCTGCAAAGAAGAAACCTCATGACCAAGATTCCAGTTGTCAGACCAAAAGAGTGCAGTGCCACCCTCATTTATCTGAACCCATGAGCATTCTCTGAAACTGTGCATCACCTTGCAAATGTCCCTCCACCAAAAAGGGCCACAATCAGATGTTCCTTGGGGCACCCTTCCATAGTAATATGAGTCCCAAATTAGAGAAACCTAAGGAATATCTTTCCTAAAAGTAGAGGTATACTGACTTCAGAAAAAACTTATGCACAATGCAGACTAGTTCCTCCGTCCAGGTGCGTGCCATGTCCTATCTAGTCATCACAACAAGGTTAGCTATTAGAGTACTACTACCTCCCTTCTAGTTTAAAGGGCTCTATTTAAAAATTTCACCTACTCTTACCAAGATAGAGGCGGTGGAATAGTTTTTGTAGTGGTTTCTAGAGTCTGGACTCCATCTTCAGGAACCTTCGCCTCCGGCAGAGTGCGGCAAGAATGCAAGGAGATGAACCAGAAAGGAAATGAGGCTGGAATGAGTAGTTCCGTATTTTATACAGTGGCAGAGGTGGGTAAATATCTGCTATACAGTATCTCTGGTGGCAAGGCCATGTCTCTATGCACACACATCTCAGCTGTTGGTTCCAAGTAGATCGAACGGCTCATGTTGTCCAGAGGCAGACATACCATCACCACCAACTGAGATTTTTATAGGAGTGGTCATGCATGCATGTGGTGTAATTAATGCATCGGTTTACACAAATTTTTGAGAAAAATGAGAGTACTAATTAAGTACTTTTGCAAACTATGGAATTAATTCCACCATTCATCATCTACCTTGGTTGAAGAAATTTTCAAATTAAGCCCCATAAACCGGAAAGGAGGGAGTACCACATTACCACCACTATGGCCAGCCTTAATCATCGCATGCAATAATTTAGTGCACCTTGAAATCTGAACGCCTGCTTGATTCTCCTTCTCCCTCCAGCAGTCCCACCACTCCACCCCGTGTGGAAAAAATCTGCATGCATGACTGTCCTCCCCCGCGCTCGTCCAATCCGTTGTGACCAGCAATATTTCCACCCCTTCCCTCACCCATAATTTACTCCAACAAATATGCCCACGTAGCTGCTTCAATTACTTAACTGTAGGTGCATTGGGTCACTGACATGTGGGCCCAACAGGCATCAGGCCCACATGTTAGTGACGCAACTGGACCTGCAGTTAAGTCAGTGAAGCTCAGTCCATATATTACGTAGGTGTGCCATTGGTCGCTATAAATACTGTGCCTCCCACGGCATTTGGAAGAACGCTTCCGTTGATCGCTATCTCCTCCCCCTCCCTCTCACGTCGACCACCATGGCATCCCCCTCCCAAGCCCTAGGTGCCCCTCACTGCACCACGCTGACGGTCACGCGTCGCCGTTCTGTTCCTTGCCGCCACTAGTCAAGGAGGACGCGTCACCGTTTCGTTCCTCGCCGCCACTAGTCGAGAAGGACGCATCGGTGATCCGCTCCTCGCCGCGACACGTCGAGGTGGACGCGTCGGTGTTCCCTATCTCGCCAACACGCGTGTCGGAGGACGTGTCGGCTCCCCGCTACGAGGAGAACACCGCGCTGCCAGCCGAGCCCCCCAACCTTGAGGAGCTTTGGAAAGAAATGGATGTCGCCTTGTGGGAGGCTTTGCCTCCGGCAGAGTGCGCCAAAATAGAGGTGGAGAAGAAGGCCGAGGAAGAGAACCGCGCCGCGGGGTAAGCTGCCTGGCAGGCCTATGTCACGTCCGAGAGAGTCAGGCAATTGGCTCTTTGGCAGAAGGCTCGTGCGAGGGTCGTGAGGGTGGCGGAGGACGCCCATGCCAAAGCCCTGAGTGCAGTCGGGCCCAGGCGCCTCATCTACGCTTGGCGGTACGTGGACCGGGTGCACGTTTCCAGCGAGGAGGAGTACCTATTGGCGCCGGATCACCACACCGGTGAGATCGCGCTCGCCCGCCAGCAAGCCGCCAATCAGCACCTCGCGAGTTGCGAGGCTGAGGAAGAGGCGTTGTATCGGTGCGCTGGTAAACGGCCGCGCACCAGGGCACTCGTGGTGCGCCGCAAGCGCTCCTGCGAGCGCCGTGGCTTTTATTAGGAATATAATTTAGTTTTGTAAGGTGATCTCATTAGTTTTGGGATGCAAATGATAAATCCCCAACATTCAGGAATTATTAGCGTCCTTAATTAAGTATGTAAAAGGAAAAGTTTGGAAACCTTGTGTATACGCATTTTGTAAGTACGTGCATATGTCACATGCACTAACATTTTTTTGAGTTAAATCTTTGGTCAAAATTTAGCACAAATTACAATGGTGACGAATAAACCAGGACAGAGGTACTAGTTGTAGTTTAGAAGCCCAAATAAATGAGTGAGGCGCCTTAATGTTACTCTCCACTGTGACTAGTCTTATGGGAAAAGCTGGGGAAGAGATGGCTTATTTTTTAAGCCACCAAAAGAACTGGCCCTAGGAGTAGTAGCTAGGGATACTAGGAGTAGTAGCTAGGGATCGAGTGTGCGCGATGAACCAGAGAAAGTAAATGCAGAGAGATGAAATGCAAAAAAGACGGAGGGATGTGATGATTGCTTGTCCGTTTATTTTACCAGGCCGCTTATTACTGGGAGTGGTTGGGTTTTGTGATATGACGGCTTTACTGTCGCGCCACAAGCAGGGTGAGACTTGCGTGCAGCGCCGCCCTCTACACTAGTACTACATCGGTCATGGTTTATTAGTTCCCCATTGAAATTGACTGAAGATTTAAATGACAAAATGTTAGTGCATTTCAACAAAAACTATATCGTTGGATTCGTATTTGAACATAGTTTTCAATGATATCTCCGCTCCTCGAGAGCCAGCCTAGTGAGGCCGCCCCCCGGGGAGGTCTTGGTGTCGTCCGCCTCGCGAGGCTTGGCCCCTCGCGAGGGTCTTGAGTTGTTGCAGAAGTTGGGCCCACTACAAGGATCCGGGTTTATTGCAACAAAATCCTTTGTTGCAATATATGTTGTTTCGTGTCGATAAGTATCTATTGCCACGAAACGACATTCGTTGGCAGCCGTTGCCACTGCTGCTGACTGAGCCACGCCGCGGGCCGCAGGCAGGCAAGTCTGGGTACCCCCATTCCCAGGACGCCGACAGCTGGGACTTCCTCAGTCCTTCCGCTTCCTGTTGCAGCACATCTAATCAATGTCTTTCATCTTGTAGTTGAGACTCAAGAAGACGAACTGATTCAGGCAGCTAGTTCGAAGAGCTTGTGCCATCAGTAGTGGCCAGCAACTCGAACACTACATCAAGACATGACTTTTGGGTTCTCTCACTATCGTCAAGATAGTTATTATCAGCTTTCTTGGAGACCAACAGGGATGTCTCACTATCTTGAACCTTATCTACATTACTTCCTTTACCATTGCATAACGGGGTACTGTTCTCCAATATTTTGTCCGCACTCTAAAAGAGAAACAAGCAGACACATTACAGGTTTACCTTGTTGTATATGAAACTCATTTTGGTAAATCAGTTCAGTAGTAAAGTGGACATGATAACAGCATGAAACAAACATATATCTATGTACGATGGTCACTTTATGGTCTATATCATTCTAGTTTTTGTTGCCAAATCAAGATAGAGACACAGTTCAAATAATATTTGTTCAAGACAAAGCAGAATAGACAAAATATAAGTGTGGGAAACTACAGAGAAATAACAACACTTGTAATGTGCATGACATGAGAACATAATTGTTTATTGAATTGAAACTGAAATCAACATAGAGCAAGTCACAACAGCAAACCAGTTAAAGAAATAGGTTTAAAACATACCTGTTGCGTCATTGGAGTTTCAATTCCATCCTTCAAATTTGAAAATAGTTGGTATGAGTAAATACAGTGATGCAGGAGCAAAGGAGTATGGACCATAGCTACAGAACCTAACCTGAGAACAATTCTTCTTCTGCTTTAAGCGTTGAGTTGGGATTTCGGAGTGGTGGTCCTCGTGCTTTGGGCACTGCAGTTCCCTTACTAACTGCTCGTGTTTGGGTGCTCTGTGGTGGAGACGGTGCTGTGTCAACTGGAACTGGGTTACTATATTCTGGGGTTGGGATTAGAAGGGGTGTAGCTAGTTCTCTGTCCAACTGGGTAGGGGTACAATCTGCAAGAGTCTGGGTTATGTGTGGTCGGGCTGGTTCTTGGGCAAGTACAACCATGGTTCTATCTGCATCAACTGGTAGCACTATCTTTTCTGAAGACCATGTTGTTACTCCCTTAGATACTTCCATCACCCTCTCCAATTCAAATGGCTGATAAACAAGAAAAGTAATTGAATGTACAGACATTGTATGATAGACAGGTGCAATGGATAGTGGGGAATAAAAGAGGGCATGAAATAATTCACATTTTTGTTGTCTAACCAAACAGGATAGCATGACACAATTTCACATATATGATGGCTAACTAAACAGGATAGCATGACACAATTTCACATATATGATGGCTAACTAAAAAAGATGGAAATACATAGTTCAAAATATGATGACTATGTAAACAGGATGACATGATATACCTATATACTATGTTTATTAAATAGGTTGGCATGCCATAATTCACATACATGCCACCTATGGAAACATGATAGCATGATATAATTCACAGATAGAGTGACATAATTCAAAATAAGATGACTGTAAACACTAAACATGATGAGATGATATAACTATACGATGTCTTTATTAAATGGTTGCCATGCCATAATTCAGATAGATGCTGTGTATGTAAACATGATGGCATGATAAAATTCAGATATATGATTTATATAGTAAGCAAGTAAGCATATGGCAATCCATATATGATGTAAAAACTAAGCAATGCAAGACAACATGCATGGCATGAGTAATATAACCCTGCCAAGTTTGAGCATAGAACTCAAGGGGGAAATAGGACTGGTCATCAGTCTCTGAATCCTCCTTCGAGGAGCTCTCTGTAACCAGCAAGATGTCCGCTTCAGCAGGTAGCATTGTCTGGTCTGAATACCTTGTTTTCACTCCAGATACTTCCATCACCGCTTCAAATGGTTGATGCACAGGAAGAGTAGTTGAATATACAAACGTTGTAGACAAATGGAGCACGTAATACAAAAAATGATAGCATGATATAATTCACATACATGATGGTTGGCTAAACAGCATGGCATTGCATAATTCACATATATAATGCCTTGCAACAAGATAGCATTGCATAATTCACATATATAATGTCTTGCAACAAGATGGAAATGCATAATTCACATATATGGTAATTAGACACTAAACATGTGGCATTCACACAAAGCATGTCTAAACTAATCAAATGACATACCAATGCAAGACACCATACGCACGATATGAGCAACATAGCCCTGCCAAGTTAGAGCATACACCTCGGGGGGGGGGGGGAATAGGACTGGCCATCTGTCTCTGAATCCTCCTCTGAGGAGCTATCCGTAACCAGCGAGATATGCGCTTCATCGGATAGCATAGTCTACTCTGAAGACCTTGTATTCACTCCAGAATTTTCCATCACCGTGTCCAATGGCTGATGCACACGAAGAGTAGTTGAATGTACTAACATTGTTGACAAATGTAATACCTAACGAAAAACAGGATGGCCTGATATAATTCACATATAAGATGACTGGCTAAACAGGATGGCATTGCAAAATTCACATATACGATGCCTGGCTAAACAAGATGGCATTGCATAATTCACATATACGATGAAGAAACTAAATAGTTGGCATTCACACAAAGCATGTCTAAACTAAGCAGATGACATATTTGATGTATAAAGTAAGAAATGCAAGGCACCATATGCATGATATAACCAACATCAGCATGCCAAGTTAGAGCGAAGACCTCAGGGGGTAAATAGGAGTGGTCTTCTCCTTCTGAATCCCCCTCAGAACATTTATCTTCCTCATGATTACAATCCGAAATGGGTGGAGGGGACCGCCTTTGCGCGTACCATGGAGCAACGTCTGCATGAAATTTTATTGCCACGCAAGGCTCGTCTCTTTTGCTCTACATGTTCAGTTCCATTGTGTACAATAACTGACATGCATAGGAATAAAACATAGTGAGATTATGTAAGGAGTGCATGCAGAAATCCAGATTGATGGTAGCAACCTGTGGATAGACCCAAAACCAATGATAGTAGGCAGATAATGGCTTCAGTTAAAAAATATAGATAATGGCTTCTTTACTATTTGTTTCCCACCCAACATGAAACTCATAGTAGACACCAGAGATTAATCAGATAGTAGATAGATACTGTTGATTGCGGCCCCGATATGTACCCCACAAACATTTAAAAAATCAAGTTTGACCATTAGTTTGGAGCTGACTCAGAGTCTAATCGGTGAACAGGACGATAAAGTAGCATGTAATATTAAGCGATGCATAACGTAAGCAGTCACAAAAGAGTGCGACCTCTCTTGCGGACCCGTGTAGTCCTCGAGGTCATCTGCTCGGTTGATGATGGTAATGCAGTTGTCATGGCTGCCGGCGGCGGGGAAGAAGATCTGAGGCGGCGAAAGACAGTCTGGAGGCCGGATCCCTACTATGCTGTACCCTTCTGTCGTTGGAGCAGGTGAGTCGGGGTGGACTGTTGGGGATCGTAGCAGAATTTTAAAATTTCCCTACGCTCACCAAGATCCATCTATGGAGTATACTAGCAACGAGGGGAAAGGAGTGCATCTACATACCCTTGTAGATCGCGAGCGGAAGCGTTCCAATGAACGTGGATGACGGAGTCGTACTCGCCGTGATTCAAATCACCGATGACCGAGTGCCGAACGGACGGCACCTCCGCGTTCAACACAGGTACGGTGCAGCGACGTCTCCTCCTTCTTGATCCAGCAAGGGGAAGGAGAGGTTGATGGAGATCCAGCAGCACGACGGCGTGGTGGTGGATGTAGCGGGTCTCGGCAGGGCTTCGCCGAGCTTCTGCGAGAGGGAGAGGTGTAGCAGGGGAGGAGGGAGGCGCCCAAGGCTGTTGTACTACTGCCCTCCCCCTTTATATAGGCCCCCTGGGGGGGGCGCCGGCCAAGATCCCATCAAGGGAGGGGGCGGCGGCCAAGGGGGGAGACTTGCCCCCCAAGGCAAGTGGGGCGGCCCCCACCCTAGGGTTTCTAACCCTAGGCGCAGGGGGAAGGCCCATGGGGGCGCTCCAGCCCACTAGGGGCTGGTTCCCTTCCCACTTCGGCCCATGGGGCCCTTCGGGATAGGTGGCCCCACCCGGTGGACCCCCGGGACCCTTTCGGTGGTCCCGGTACAATACCAGTGACCCCCAAAACTTTCCCGGTGGCCGAAACTTGACTTCCTATATATAATTCTTCACCTCCCGACCATTCCGGAACTCCTCGTGACGTCCGGGATCTCATCCGGGACTCCGAACAACTTTCGGGTTTCCGCATACTCATATCTCTACAACCCTAGCGTCACCGAACCTTAAGTGTGTAGACCCTACGGGTTCGGGAGACATGCAGACATGACCGAGACGCCTCTCCGGTCAATAACCAACAGCGGGATCTGGATACCCATGTTGGCTCCCACATGTTCCATGATGATCTCATCGGATGAACCACGATGTCGAGGATTCAATCAATCCCATATACAATTCCCATTGTCAATCGGTATGTTACTTGCCCGAGATTCAATCGTCGGTATCCCAATACCTTGTTCAATCTCGTTACCGGCAAGTCTCTCTACTCGTACCGCAATGCATGATCCCGTGACCAACGCCTTAGTCACATTGAGCTCATTATGATGATGCATTACCGAGTGGGCCCAGTGATACCTCTCCGTCACACGGAGTGACAAATCCCAGTCTCGATCCGTGCCAACCCAACAGACACTTTCGGAGATACCCGTAGTGCACCTTTATAGTCACCCAGTTACGTTGTGACGTTTGGCACACCCAAAGCACTCTTACGGTATCCAGGAGTTGCATGATCTCATGGTCTAAGGAAAAGATACTTGACATTGGAAAAGCTGTAGCAAACGAAACTACACGATCTTTTATGCTATGCTTAGGATTGGGTCTTGTCCATCACATCATTCTCCTAATGATGTGATCCCGTTATCAACGACATCCAATGTCCATAGTCAGGAAACCATGACTATCGGTTGATCAACGAGCTAGTCAACTAGAGGCTTACTAGGGACATGTTGTGGCCTATATATTCACAGATGTGTTACGATTTCCGGATAACACAATTATAGCATGAACAATAGACAATTATCATGAACAAAGAAATATAATAATAACCATTTATTATTGCCTCTAGGGCATATTTCCAACAGTCTCCCACTTGCACTAGAGTCAATAATCTAGTTACATTGTGATGAATCGAACACCCATAGAGTTCTGGTGTTGATCATGTTTTGCTCTAGGGAGAGGTTTAGTCAACGGATCTGCTACATTCAGGTCCGTATGTACTTTACAAATATCTATGTCTCCATTTTGAACACTTTCACGAATGGAGTTGAAGAGACGCTTGATATGCCTGGTCTTCCTGTGAAACCTGGGCTCCTTCGCAAGGGCAATAGCTCCAGTGTTGTCACAGAAGAGAGTCATCGGGCCCGATGCATTGGGAATCACCCCTAGGTCGGTAATGAACTCCTTCATCCAGACTGCTTCCTGTGATGCCTCCGAGGCTGCCATGTACTCCGCTTCACATGTAGATCCCGCCACGACGCTTTGCTTGCAACTGCACCAGCTTACTGCTCCTCCATTCAAAATATACACGTATCCGGTTTGTGACTTCGAGTCATCCAGATCTGTGTCGAAGCTAGCGTCGACGTAACCCTTTACGACGAGCTCTTCGTCACCTCCATAAACGAGAAACATATCCTTAGTCCTCTTCAGGTACTTCAGGATATTCTTGACCGCTGTCCAGTGTTCCATGCCGGGATTACTTTGGTACCTTCCTACCAAACTTACGGCAAGGTTTACATCAGGTCTGGTACACAGCATGGCATACATAATAGACCCTATGGCCGAGGCATAGGGGATGACACTCATCTTTTCTATATCTTCTGCCGTGGTCGGGCATTGAGCCGTGCTCAATTGCACACCTTGCAATACAGGCAAGAACCCCTTCTTGGACTGATCCATATTGAACTTCTTCAATATCTTGTCAAGGTATGTACTCTGTGAAAGACCAATGAGGCGTCTTGATCTATCTCTATAGATCTTGATGCCTAATATATAAGCAGCTTCTCCAAGGTCCTTCATTGAAAAACACTTATTCAAATAGGCCTTTATACTTTCCAAGAATTCTATATCATTTCCCATCAATAATATGTCATCCACATATAATAAGAGAAATGCTACAGAGCTCCCACTCACTTTCTTGTAAACACAGGCTTCTCCATAAGTCTGTGTAAACCCAAACGCTTTGATCATCTCATCAAAGCGAATGTTCCAACTCCGAGATGCTTGCACCAGCCCATAGATTGAGCGCTGGAGCTTGCATACTTTGTTAGCATTCTTAGGATCGACAAAACCTTCCGGCTGCATCATATACAACTCTTCCTTAAGGAAGCCATTAAGGAATGTTGTTTTGACGTCCATCTGCCATATCTCATAATCATAGTATGCGGCAATTGCTAACATGATTCAGACGGACTTGAGCTTCGCTACGGGTGAGAAAGTCTCATCGTAGTCAACCCCTTGAACTTGTCGATAACCCTTAGCGACAAGTCGAGCCTTATAGATGGTCACATTACCATCCGCGTCCGTCTTCTTCTTAAAGATCCATTTGTTTTCTATGGCTCGCCGATCATCGGGCAAGTCAGTCAAAGTCCATACTTCGTTTTCATACATGGATCCTATCTCGGATTTCATGGCTTCTAGCCATTTGTCGGAATCCGGGCCCGCCATCACTTCTTCATAGTTCGAAGGTTCACCGTTGTCTAACAACAAGATTTCCAGGACAGGGTTGCCGTACCACTCTGGTGCGGAACGTGTCCTTGTGGACCTACGAAGTTCAATAGTAACTTGATCCGAAGCTTCATGATCATCATCATTAACTTCCTCCCCAGTCGGTGTAGGCACCGCAGGAACATCTTCCCGCGCTGCGCTACCTTCCGGTTCGGAAGGGGTGACTATCACCTCATCAAGTTCCACTTTCCTCCCACTCAATTCTTTTGAGAGAAACTCCTTCTCCAGAAAGGACCCGTTCTTGGCAACGAAGATCTTGCCTTCGGATCTGAGGTAGAAGGTATACCTAATAGTTTCCTTAGGGTATCCTATGAAGACGCATTTTTCCGACTTGGGTTCGAGCTTTTCAGGTTGAAGTTTCTTGACATAAGCATCGCATCCCCAAACTTTTAGAAACGACAGCTTAGGTTTCTTCCCAAACCATAATTCATACGGTGTCGTCTCAACGGATTTCGACGGAGCCCTATTTAAAGTGAATGCGGCAGTCTCTAAAGCATAGCCCCAAAATGAGAGCGGTAAATCGGTAAGAGACATCATAGATCGCACCATATCCAATAGAGTGCGATTACGACGTTCGGACACACCGTTTCGCTGAGGTGTTCCAGGCGGCGTGAGTTGTGAAACGATTCCACATTTCCTTAAGTGTGTACCAAACTCGTGACTTAAATATTCTCCACCACGATCTGATCGTAAGAATTTTATTTTCCTGTCACGTTGATTCTCAACCTCACTCTGAAATTCCTTGAACTTTTCAAAGGTTTCAGACTTGTGTTTCATTAGGTAGACATACCCATATCTACTTAAGTCATCAGTGAGAGTGAGAACATAACGATATCCTCCGCGAGCCTCAACACTCATTGGACCGCACACATCGGTATGTATGATTTCCAATAAGTTGGTTGCTCGCTCCATTGTTCCGGAGAACGGAGTCTTGGTCATCTTACCCATGAGGCATGGTTCGCACGTGTCAAATGATTCGTAATCAAGAGACTCCAAAAGTCCATCTGCATGGAGCTTCTTCATGCGCTTGACACCAATGTGACCAAGGCGGCAGTGCCACAAGTATGTGGGACTATCGTTATCAACTTTACATCTTTTGGTATTCACACTATGAATATGTGTAACATCACGTTCGAGATTCATCAAGAATAAACCATTAACCAGCGGGGCATGACCATAAAACATATCTCTCATATAAATAGAACAACCATTATTCTCGGATTTAAATGAGTAGCCATCTCGAATTAAACGAGATCCAGATACAATGTTCATGCTCAAAGCTGGCACTAAATAACAATTATTGAGGTTTAAAACTAATCCCGTAGGTAGATGCAGAGGTAGCGTGCCGACGGCGATCACATCGACCTTGGAACCATTCCCGACGCGCATCGTCACCTCGTCCTTCGCCAGTCTCCGTTTATTCCGTAGTTCCTGTTTTGAGTTACAAATATGAGCAACCGCACCGGTATCAAATACCCAGGAGCTACTACGAGTACTGGTAAGGTACACATCAATTACATGTATATCACATATACCTTTGGTGTTGCCGGCCTTCTTGTCCGCTAAGTATTTGGGGCAGTTCCGCTTCCAGTGACCACTTCCCTTGCAATAAAAGCACTCAGTCTCAGGCTTGGGTCCATTCTTTGACTTCTTCCCAGTAACTGGCTTACCGGGCGCGGCAACTCCCTTGCCGTCCTTCTTGAAGTTCTTCTTACCCTTGCCCTTCTTGAACTTAGTGGTTTTATTCACCATCAACACTTGATGTTCTTTTCTGATCTCCACCTCCGCTGATTTCAGCATTGAATATACCTCAGGAATGGTCTTTTCCATCCCCTGCATATTGAAGTTCATCACAAAGCTCTTGTAGCTTGGTGGAAGCGACTGGAGGATTCTGTCAATGACCGCGTCATCCGGGAGATTAACTCCCAGCTGGGAGAAGCGGTTGTGTAACCCAGACATTCTGAGTATGTGCTCACTAACAGAACTATTCTCCTCCATTTTACAGCTGAAGAACTTGTCGGAGACTTCATATCTCTCGACCCGGGCATGAGCTTGGAAAACCATTTTCAGCTCCTCGAACATCTCATATGCTCCATGTTTCTCAAAACACTTTTGGAGACCCGGTTCTAAGCTATAAAGCATGCCGCACTGAACGAGGGAGTAATCATCAGCACGCTGCTGCCAAGCGTTCATAACGTCTTGGTTCTCTGGGATTGGTGCTTCACCTAGCGGTGCTTCTAAGACATAATCTTTCTTGGCTGCTATGAGGATGATCCTCAGGTTCCAGACCCAGTCCGTATAGTTACTGCCATCATCTTTCAGCTTGGTTTTCTCTAGGAACGCGTTGAAATTGAGGACAACGTGGGCCATTTGATCTACAAGACATAGTGTAAAGATTTTAGACTAAGTTCATGATAATTAAGTTCATCTAATCAAATTACTCAATGAACTCCCACTCAGATAGACATCCGTCTAGTCATCTAAGTGAAACATGATCCGAGTTAACTAGGCCGTGTCCGATCATCACGTGAGACGGACTAGTCAAGATCGGTGAACATCTCCATGTTGATCGTATCTTCTATACGACTCATGCTCGACCTTTCGGTCCTCCGTGTTCCGAGGCCATGTCTGTACATGCTAGGCTCGTCAAGTCAACCTAAGTGTATTGCATGTGTTCCGAGGCCATGTCTGTACATGCTAGGCTCGTCAACACCCGTTGTATTCGAACGTTAGAATCTATCACACCCGATCATCACGTGGTCCTTCGAAACAACGAACCTTCGCAACGGTGCACAGTTAGGGGGAACACTTTTCTTGAAATTATCATAAGGGATCATCTTACTTACTACCGTCGTTCTAAGAAAATAAGATGCAAAACATGATAAACATCACATGCAATCAAATAGTGACATGATATGGCCAATATCATTATGCTCCTTTGATCTCCATCTTCGGGGCACCATGATCATCTTCGTCACCGGCATGACACCATGATCTCCCTCATCATGATCTCCATCATTGTGTCTTCATGAAGTCGTCACGCCAACGATTACTTCTACTTCTATGGGTAACGCGTTTAGCAACAAAGTAAAGTAATTTACATGGCGTTATTCAATGACACGCAGGTCATACAAAATAATAAAGACAACTCCTATGGCTCCTGCCAGTTGTCATACTCATTGACATGCAAGTCGTGATTCCTATTACAAGAATATGATCAATCTCATACATCACATATATCATTCATCACATCTTCTAGCCATATCACATCACATCACATAGCACTTGCTGCAAAAACAAGTTAGACGTCCTCTAATTGTTGTTGCAAGTTTTTACGTGGCTTGTATAGGTTTCTAGCAAGAACGTTTCTTACCTACGTAAAACCACAACGTGATTTGCCAATTTCTATTTACCCTTCATAAGGACCCTTTTCATCGAGTCCGTTCCGACTAAAGTAGGAGAGACAGACACCCGCTAGCCACCTTATGCAACTAGTGCATGTCAGTCGGTGGAACCTGTCTCACGTAAGCGTACGTGTAAGGTCGGTCCGGGCCTCTTCATCCCACAATACCGCCGAAACAAGACAAGACTAGTAGCGGCAAGAAGAATTGGCAACATCAACACCCACAACTGCTTTGTGTTCAACTCATGCATAGTAACTACGCATAGGCCTGGCTCATGATGCCACTGTTGGGGATCGTAGCAGAATTTTAAAATTTCCCTACGCTCACCAAGATCCATCTATGGAGTATACTAGCAACGAGGGGAAAGGAGTGCATCTACATACCCTTGTAGATCGCGAGCGGAAGCGTTCCAATGAACGTGGATGACGGAGTCGTACTCGTCGTGATTCAAATCACCGATGACCGAGTGCCGAACGGACGGCACCTCCGCATTCAACACACGTACGGTGCAGTGCCGTCTCCTCCTTCTTGATCCAGCAAGGGGAAGGAGAGGTTGATGGAGATCCAGCAGCACGACGGCGTGGTGGTGGATGTAGCGGGTCTCGGCAGGGCTTCGCCGAGCTTCTGCGAGAGGGAGAGGTGTAGCAGGGGAGGAGGGAGGCGCCCAAGGCTGTTGTACTACTGCCCTCCCTCCCCCCCTTTATATAGGCCCCCTGGGAGGGGGGGCGCCGGCCAAGATCCCATCAAGGGAGGGGGCGGCGGCCAAGGGGGGAGACTTGCCCCCCAAGGCAAGTGCGGCGCCCCCACCCTAGGGTTTCTAACCCTAGGCGCAGGGGGAAGGCCCATGGGGGGCGCCCCAGCCCACTAGGGGCTGGTTCCCTTCCCACTTAAGCCCATGGGGCCCTCCGGGATAGGTGGCCCCACCCGGTGGACCCCCGGGACCTTTCCGGTGGTCCCGGTACAATACCGGTGACCCCCGAAACTTTCCCGGTGGCCGAAACTTGACTTCCTATATATAATTCTTCACCTCCGGACCATTCCGGAACTCCTCGTGACGTCCGGGATCTCATCCAGGACTCCGAACAAATTTCGGGTTTCCGCATACTCATATCTCTACAACCCTAGCGTCACCGAACCTTAAGTGTGTAGACCCTACGGGTTCGGGAGACATTCTGACATGACCGAGACGCCTCTCCGGTCAATAACCAACAGCGGGATCTGGATACCCATGTTGGCTCCCACATGTTCCACGATGATCTCATCGGATGAACCACGATGTCGAGGATTCAATCAATCCCGTATACAATTCCCTTTGTCAATCGGTATGTTACTTGCCCGAGATTCGATCGTCGGTATCCCAATACCTTGTTCAATCTCGTTACCGGCAAGTCTCTTTACTCGTACCGCAATGCATGATCCCGTGACCAACGCCTTAGTCACATTGAGCTCATTATGATGATGCATTACCGAGTGGGCCCAGAGATACCTCTCCGTCACACGGAGTGACAAATCCCAGTCTCGATCCGTGCCAACCCAACAGACACTTTCGGAGATACCCGTAGTGCACCTTTATAGTCACCCAGTTACGTTGTGACGTTTGGCACACCCAAAGCACTCTTACGGTATCCAGGAGTTGCACGATCTCATGGTCTAAGGAAAAGATACTTGACATTGGAAAATCTATAGCAAACGAAACTACACGATCTTTTATGCTATGCTTAGGATTGGGTCTTGTCCATCACATCATTCTCCTAATGATGTGATCCCGTTATCAACGACATCCAATGTCCATAGTCAGGAAACCATGACTATCGGTTGATCAACGAGCTAGTCAACTAGAGGCTTACTAGGGACACGTTGTGGTCTATATATTCACACATGTATTACGATTTCCGGATAACACAATTATAGCATGAACAATAGACAATTATCATGAACAAAGAAGTATAATAATAACCATTTATTATTGCCTCTAGGGCATATTTCCAACATGGACGACAGCGCAGCAGGAGCGGGACAAACCACACAAGGTTTTCTTTGACAACTATCTGTAAGATAAGTAATTTTGTAAGGGCTCGTTTGAATAGGAGGATTCTAACAACGCAGGGATAGGAAATACACAGTAATAGGATAGGAATGGATGTGCAAAACAGAGAATTTAAAAACACAGGATTTCTGCCAATCTGTGTGTTTGGTTCACAACAATCGGAAGATCACAGGATGCAAAGAAGCATGGTGAGATTAAGTCAAACCACAAGAAAATGTACATTTATAATGCTATTATGCTCTCTTAGTCTTGTGCTTCATGAATAGGAATTTGAAAAGGAGGACAAGTGGATATTAAAATTCCTACGGTTTTTCTTTCAAGGAGATACTAAAGGAACAAATCCTACAGATTTCCTTTGCTCCATTCCTTTGAACCAAATGCATGCATGAATAGTAGCAGCATATGAAACTTTTGAATTCCTATGTTTTTCCTTCAGTTTTCCTTTCAAGCACTGGCGATTCTAGTAGGCAGGCATGAGCAGGGAAAAGCCAACACTCAAAAAATGTTTCTATGCTACTTCTACTACTTTGGACCCAGGCCACTGCCCTACTAGCTCAACTCCTAGGCTCATCTACAAATGCACAGCTCAAACACGCAGAGATAATTAATGATGGCGTTCAAGAGAGTCCATCATGGATAGCTAAGTTGCCTGGTACCTCACTGCTTGTCATATAGTAGGAGAAACTAATCGTATATCATGTTACTATGTGTGCTCAGTGGACAATATATATATATATATATATATATATATATATATATATATATATATAACATGTAGAGTAAAAAAGCGACGCAACAAGTGTACAACCTCTTTGGCGAAGCCATGTCGATCTCAGCGTGATTGGGTTGGTCAGTGAGGATGCTCCGGCTGATTTGGCTGTCGGAGGAGGGGAAGAAGATCTTAGGCGTCTGGAGATGGAGGCCGGGGTACTGCTCCGCTGTGATGGAGGGTTTCGTCATTGGAGCAGCTCCGGTGAGTTGTACGATGGCGAGGCTGAAGCAGGACAAGAGAAACAACGTTAACCTGAGTGGAATTCTAATAGCATCTCCATTAGATGACGTAAAATACATAACCACAAAGTGCTAGATGTAAAATACATCAGCCGCTCATCTCTGAACTTAACTGTCAAAACTGAATTTAATTGGTGAAACTGAATTTAACTGTCAAAACTGAATTTTGCTGTCGAAACTGAATTTTACTATCGAAACTGAATGCACTAGTAGCAGAAAAGCAGTAGCAGCAGCAGTGTGTGCGAGAGCCGGGCAGCTGGTCTTGTCGCAGCATCTCGGGTAGCAGCTACAGGGGCTTGAGGGAGAGCAGGATCTGCTGGTCGTGCAGCAGCAGCGCGCGCAAGAGTAGAGCAGCAGTGCAAGAAAGAGCAAGAGCGAGAGCAGCAGTGCAAGCAAGAGCAAGAGCGAGAGCAGTAGCACGAGCAAGAGCAAGAGCAAGAGGAGACCAGGCAGGGGACCGAGAGCAAGAGCAGACCAGGCAGGGGACCGAGAGCAAGAGCAGAGCAGTAGCGCGAGCGAGAGCTAAAGCAGCAGCAGCTCCTACTGATGTGGACGTCGCCGCCGAGGGAGCGACGCCGTGGGGGAAGTGGCCGGCGACACCGTCGTGGATGGAGCTACGCCATGTCGGCTCGGGACCGAGTGTCGGCAGCACCGTGAGATTGAATCAAGAAGAAAATGCGGCGATTAGTGTACAACCTCTTTGGTGGCGGTGATTAGGCCTCAGCTTCATATGAGGAAACGGTGATGATCCTGCTCTTCCGGTGGTGCAGGTGAAGACGGCGGTGTGGGAATGGAGGTGGTGCGAAAGACGAGGGGAACGTCGGGGCAGCTCCTTGGAGGTGGAGGACGGGGTGGCTGAACCAGCGGGACGACGAGATCGACGACGGATCCTCATTCGGTACGGTGGATGAGGGTCGTCGAGGTGTTGCTGTGGACGACGTCGTCGGGGAAGAGGCTCCGGCTGGGTGGCGGACGAAGGAGGGTGTGGGGCTTCATGGGTTTTCGCGGCCTCGGCGTACGAATGGGTGGGCGGATGGGATGGGAGTGGGGAACCATGGCCTAGGGACGCGCTTGTCCGAAATGTGGGGTAAGTTACGAAACTACCCCCACCGATTTGAGCTAGGCGGTTCTTTCGGTTCAGGGGTATATGACGGGCATTTCGCGTGTCGGGATTTCGCAAGAGGTGGGAGTTTTTGTTGGGGAACGTAGTAATTTCAAAAATTTCCTACGCACACGCAAGATCATGGTGATGCATAGCAACGAGAGGGGAGAGTGTTGTCCACGTACCCTCGTAGACTGAAAGCGGAAGCGTTAACACAACGCGGTTGATGTAGTCGTACGTCTTCACGATCCGACCGATCAAGTACCGAACGTATGGCACCTCCGAGTTCAGCACACGTTCAGCTAGATGACGTCCCTCGAACTCCGATCCAGCCGAGTGTTGAGGGAGAGTTTCGTCAGCACGACAGCGTGGTGACGATGATGATGTTCTACCGACGCAGGGCTTCGCCTAAGCACCGCTATGATACTATCGAGGTGTAATATGGTGGAGGGGGGCACCGCACACGGCTAAAAGATCGTTGATCAATTGTTGTGTCTATGGGGTGCCCCCCTGCCCCCGTATAAAAAGGAGCAAGGGGGAGGCCGCCGGCCAAGGAGGAGGGCGCGCCAAGGGGGGAGTCCTACTCCCACCGGGAGTAGGACTCCTCCTTTCCTTGTTGGAATAGGAGAAGGGAAGGGAGAAGGAGAAAGAAGGAAGGGGGCGCTCCCCTTCCCTAGTCCAATTCGGACTAGTCCATGGGGAGGGGTGTGGCCACCCTTTGGGGCCTTTCTCTCCTTTCCCGTATGGACCATTAAGGCCCAATACGAATTCCCGTGACTCTCCGGTACTCCGAAAAATACCCGAGTCACTCGGAACCTTTCCGAAGTCCGAATATAGTCGTCCAATATATCGATCTTTACGTCTCGGCCATTTCGAGACTCCACGTCATGTCCCCGATCTCATCCGGGACTCCGAACTCCTTCGGTACATCAAAACACATAAACTCATAATATAATCGTCATCGTAACGTTAAGCGTGCGGACCCTACGGGTTTGAGAACTATGTAGACACGACCGAGACACCTCTCCGGTCAATAACCAATAGCAACATACTAAAAGATCGAGTGCTAAGCTAACATAATGGGTCAAGTCAATCACATCATTCTCCTAATGATGTGATCCCGTTAATCAAATGACAACTCATGTCTATGGCTAAGAAACATAACCATCTTTGATCAACGAGCTAGTCAAGTAGAGGCATACTAGTGACACTCTGTTTGTCTATGTATTCACACATGTATCAAGTTTCCAGTTAATACAATTCTAGCATGAATAATAAACATTTATCATGATATAAGGAAATAAATAATAACTTTATTATTGCCTCTAGGGCATATTTCCTTCAGTTTTCGCGCGCGTTGTAATTTTGCGATAGTAAGGCGCGGGTTGAGATGGAGGGAGTTTTCGGAGCACAACGAGACAACGATATATCTTAAATATTTCGGGGTAACAAGGCGCGGGTTGAAATTTCTGGACAAGCCTAACGTGTACTGTACCAAATCAATTCGCACTTCCGTCGACAAAAAAACAAAAAGAAATCAATTCGCACAACACAAGAGAGTCTAGTCCCGTGTACTGTACCAAATCAATTCGCACTACAAATGCCATTCAAAACTTTGAATTCGTGTTATTTCAATTAAAATATTTCCCTACGTGTATAATGCATGCAACCTGGTACTCAAATGAACGTTTTAGTGCATTCCAAACGTATATACTACCGCTTCAATATGAACTAAATTTGAATTCGTTTCTCTATTTGAATAAGATCTACAATCATGATTGTTGTGAAGTCAAACCATTTGAATTCATTTCTCTATTTTAATAAGATCTACAATCATCATTATTGTCAAGTTAAACCACCGTTTGTGTATTATCTTCACAGCACACCACATGATTACTGTCGAGTTAGATATGAAGTATGTGTCCTATATGAACTCGAACTCGATTTTTTGAATCCACTTTATGTTGATTTCAAATCACAGTACATTTCGAGCTCTTGCTAGATCTTCATAATCTAAACCATGTTTCATATGTATAATGTGTTTATCACATAATGTATGGTGCCCCGCCCCCTACGCCTACAAGTATTTAGATGTGAGTTGCAAACGCCACACATTACCACAAATTCAAATAAAATGTGAGATTGTTCGATATATAGTATTGTTTAGATTGTTCGATATTTAGTTGTAAGCTGAAAATCCCACACATTATCACAAATTCAAATAAAATGTGAGATTTTTCGATGTATAGTATGGTTTAGATTGTTCGATATTTAGCTGTGAGTTGCAAACACCATGCATTATCACATTATGGTATAACATGTGACCACAGCACGCGTATCACTGCTATATTTATGCATGGATATGTTTATAACACTATGATCTCCTATTCAAATATATGAATCCACTTTCATATCAAATTATTATCTCCGTTAGTCTCTTACACCCACACAATCCTCTAACCTTTCTAGCTAGCACTAACTTTCTCTCGTGCATGCACACGCCCTCCTCGCCCTCCCCCTCCCTCAACATTCTATCCATCGCGCACATTCATTTTTTTTCTTTAGGTCATTCTCCCACAGTCTCCACAACTCCTTTCCGACACACACCGATCGATAAACCTCTCCAGCGATGTCTGCCTACAACATACACACGCACCTTCCATCTCCTCCTTTCTGTGTCCATGCCTCGTGTCTCTCATACGGTCCCACACACGTGTAAACTCTCGCCCCTCTTTTCATCGATCTCACAATCGCACACTCCCCCCTATCTAGCTAGTAGCTAGGCCTCTCACACCACCTCCTAGCTCCATTCTCTCTGTCTATCCGTCTCGCTGGGCCTTATTTGCCTCTAACAAATGGATGTACACCGACCGATCCCGCTATACATATAGCTAGATAGCTAGGTCATTATAACTCGTTTTCCCCATGCGTCGATCGATCTACCTCATTAGTTATGTCTCTCCCTTCCTCCGACAAACAACAATTGATCTACCGATCTAGTTAGGTTTGCTTACCAAACACATGGTTCCCCTTCATTATCCATGCATGCGTCCCGACACATCTATCACGCACACGCACACACAGAAACACATCCCCACTCTTATTGATAATATTGCAGTTCTACCCTCAGTTTGTCTAGTAGGCCTCTCCCACCATCTTCAAGAAGCAACTCCATCACCCATCCAGCACTCTACCCCTCCCCTCCCTCTCTCTCCCCTCTCTCTCCTCTCTCTCTCTCTCTCTCTCTCTCTCTCTCTCTCTCTCTCTCTCTGTCCCAACCTATTTCCCGTCCTTCACTTCTGTATGGATGTCGACCGATCTCCCTCAAGACATAGCAGGGTCTCTCCTTCTCAACAAATATATGAGTCGTTCTACCTCTCTAGTTAGGTCTCTGCCTCCCCCTCCCCCCCCACACACCGATACATCAAGCTCTCTAGTCATGTCTCCCTGCCATACACAAAGTTGCCCTGTGCCCTTTGACGTTACGCTAGGTCAGTCACCCTATATGTTTGACTTGCACACAAACAATTTCGATGGCTCTCTTCACCGATCTCGCACCGACCCACTTGATCCTCTCTTCGACTCTATCGATATCTATGACCCCTCCCTCTCTTCTCATGGATCACCCCCTCTATATATGATATAGATAGGCCTCTATTTCACACACATTGCATGTGTCAAATATTTGTTTGAGATATCATCGACACATATTCCCACAAATACATTCATGAAATCACACCCCCAACAAAAAACACTCATGAAAACGCACACGCCATCTGTCTAGGTTTGTATCTCTCTCACACACACCCACGTAGGTGGGGGACGTGCACGAAGAGAAGAGGTGCACGCATGGCGCACGTACTCCCGTCTCTTTCCCAACCACACCCACGCGGGTACACGGTGGAGCTCATTTCTATGGAAAAGGCAACCCACGTGGAAATTTGACACGTGTACAGGTTGTCCACTTGATGGAGGATTGTCTACCACGGGTGAACAAACAAATTGCGACATGACGCGTTATGCTAAAAAAGAGGCAAGCCATGTGGGGCCTACCTAGGAGGCAAGGCTCTATACACTGGAGATGCTCTGTACGTATTACTTTTGATGTGTCCCGTCAACTCGCAGAACAAGGAGAATCTTGCTTAGTACGCCGTCTCCCCCGCCCACTGGCGCGGTGGATCGCAGGTTGAGGTGAAGCTTGCTTACTACGCCTTACGCCCGCTGCCTCGCCCACGTGCGTGGTGGCTCGCGGGACGAGGAGAAAATTTTACTACTCCCTCCGTTTACTCCTCGTCCCTACCTTGGTTAGAGAGATTATCATATTGTTTGAAATATATGTCCTTTAGTAGATTTCAATATGAACTACTAGTACATACTCCAAACGCTGATGTATATAGACGTATTTTAGATTGTAGATTCACTCATTTTGCTCCGTATGCAGTCCATATTGAAACATACGTAATAGTACGCACTCTCCCTCGCCCCTTGACCCTCGCTCGACCCTCGCCCATGTGGTGAATGTGCAGCAATTCATTCGGTCTCAGATAGCCAGAACGATATATACTGCAGTACCATTATTGCTCGACTTCCCAAAGAGGCGAAGAGCCAAGCGAAGGTTAATATTTTGGAGATGCCAAGCGCAAGGTTTATAGGAGAACGAGTAGTAGTAGTATTAGTAGTACGTACCAGTGGTACGTACTGTACGAGGAAGAAGGCAACAAGATTTATGTTTTGCGTGACAGTCTCTTCTTACAGGACATGCTAGACCTAGTGGACCTCATTGTTGCAATGGGACTACTCCCTATCATAGATGGCACGATTCAGAGTGGTGGGTAGCGGGCATAATTCGGAGCTTCTTAGTCTTAAACCCCATGAAGAAGTCCCATCGAAAGGAATAACCATCCTCTACACGTGCTCCTATGTAAAATGAGTAAATGAGACAAAAAGAGAAAGAGACAAAGTAAAAAAATCACCAGCCTTAGATCCAGCCCTATTGTATCAGTGAATGATATTTCTACGTCGTGATTGACATGGCTATATTATTAACCATGCTAAGAAGATAGAAGCGGATTTTTATTTATTCACGGAGGTAGCAGCGGATGGATATTCAATGAGGAGTGAAATGATGGCTGCTTCCTCGGTCAAACCTAGAGAAAGGTAGGCCTCGTGATTTCACGGCTTATTAGTCATTATTACTGCCTATACTCTTTGCCCATATATAATAACCGCGTGGTAGTCCAGTAGTGGGATATACTTTTAATAACCATGCTCGAAGAGAAGAGGTGCACGCAGCCACGCACGTAGTGTCCTAGTGAAGGTGTCCTGGACTAGGGGGTACCCACCAAGTCGTCCCCCGACCAGTTGGATCGGGCCGAGGACCCCCTTGGCGGCTCATTCATGGGCCAGTTCGGACAGCCCCTGCCGCATACAAGGAAGACTCCACAAGACTTGGCGCCCAAGACAAGGACTCTCCTAAACCCTAGGCCTCCGGTGTGTTATATAAACCGAGGCCAGGCTAGTCAATAGACAATCTCATATTCATTACTACAATCTCGTGGTAGATACATGTACTCTGTATTACACCCCATATGAATACAATCAAAAGCAGCATGTAGGGTATTATCTCTTCGAGAGAGCCCGAAGCTGGGTAAAATCCCGTGTCCATGTTACCATCGCTCTAAGATGCCTAGCTTAGGACCCCTACTACGAGATCCGCCGGTTTTGACACCGACATTGGTGCTTTCATTGAGAGCCTTCTAGGCGATCGCCACAGATCGATGTGATGATCAGGTGTTACTTTTTCAGTAAGATCTGTTTCATGTCTTTTGTAGAATTCTTGTTGTTGCGTTGTGCTACTTCGTTGCATGCAGATCGGGCATCATCAAGGAGATATTTAGCGGCGGCGGCAGCGTCCGCCAGTACGCGAGACGAAAGGTAGCGCCGCTACCTAGGTCAAACACGTATAAAAAAAGGAGACAATTCGGCCAGCGGCGATCGAGCCCAGGTGCTCGGCCAGCCGAAGAGACCCAGCATCGCTACCGTTTAGGCGGGGCCATGTACCCGGCCGGCAGGCATTGACCACAGTGGCATACAGGGAAGATTCCATTCTTCCTTCCTTTACTTTGTAATTTACCATATTTAATTATATGCTTGGAGGAAGGCTACACTTTTGGCTAGTTGTTCCTATATGTACTTTTCACGTATTCTACATATATTAGTACTAGTGCTAGTGGCCTATATATTAACTTCCTGCTCCAGCCAGAGTAATCGTGCTAATTGTTTCGTGCCTCGGGAGTAGGTCCATCGAGCCTAAAATATAAAATAAAAAAAAAGAAGGGGTGACCTGTCCTGTGGCCTTTCCTCCACGAGAGGATAGCAAATTGATACTGGTCCTGTTCGTCAGTATCCAGAGTAATCAAGCGTACGTACTACCTTAGGTGCGGACTACGAGGTCCGCCTGATCTTCGTGCACACATAGTACCGGTCGTTCCCCTCAGATTTCAATGGCCTCACGCTACCTACAGAATATCAGGTTGTATTTTTCCTAAATTACATGTATTGTATATATTTTTAAACAAAATATATTTTGCCGGTTCGCATGGTTTTTCTGTGCATATTTTCTGCGGCCAGTTATAATTCAGTCCACCATCAGGAGACTGATGTGATGGTCCGGTCGGTTTCAGTCCGGCCAGTTTTGGTGCAGCCCTGCTTCATCCGAAGTTCGATGAACATTGCATTCGCGACTCAGTCTACTATGCAAATTGGAACCACTTTACGGCTGCATCACGTTGTCATCATCGTCATCGTCTAGTGGACCTTCGACACACGTAATCAACTTCGACTGCGTCACACGGCCAACTCTGTGGGCCGATGTCGCCGTCCTTCCTGCATCGGTTAAGTTGTGGCGTCGCCTCAGCGCGCGTCACTGTGTCAACATCTCCGCGGCAACTCTGTCGGGACGACCTTGGCGTTCAGGACATGTTTCTTGAATTATTTACTTTACTTAAATTCATTAAGTAGAGGATTTTTATATAAAAAATATATTATTACCTCTAGATTGCACTATTTTATCTATGCAGGCATTGACTTAGATCGGGCCGCACTATCCCCTCGGCGTGGTGTCCTTGTCGCCCACCTCCATCGACGGAATTGTGTCGTCGCCTTGGAGCGCTGCCCTGTGTTGGCAACCCCGCATCGTCGCTTCATCAACCTACTCGGTCGGAGATTCCAGTGTCACCCGGTGACCTGCTCCATCTCCTTGGCTAGACTAGGGGCTTCACCTCTTCGGAGTGCCGAGCTCTTCGCTCGGCCACATCGGGCTTGGGGGCTGAGACCTTGTCCCGCACCAAGCTCGGACCGCATCATCAATGCCGAACACATTAACCAGCTAAGTCGCTTTCATGCTCAAAAACTCCCAGTTTTAAATTTTGTTCGGTTCGACCAAGCATTATACTTTTTTGCAAAAAGTTTCTTGTGAAAAACTTCTTTGTCAAAACTTTGTTTATGACACACAAATTCAAATACCCTGTTTACTTGGGGGCTTCCTTTATGAAGCTTTTTCCTCTTGCATATGATTGTACTTGTATGGCTTCGTTCCATGTTCATGTATTACGCCACAATATGCACCATGTTGACTTAAGTGTTCTGCAAGCTGGGTTGCCTCGCTCCTGTGTTTACCCCTATGTTCCCGATGGTTCGGCTAGGGAGTAAAGGGAGCACCTCTACGATTGTCACGATCGGGTCATCCAAGCTCAGACCTCAGACTGGGTGAAGCCGAAAGCTAGTGCTCTTATTTTTTTCAATCATGGTCGGCACACAACGGAACTCATGAGTACAAAAAATCTATTGCACAAGTCTCATAGTAACAATGAGCAACCGAAGAAAGGTATCGGTGGGGGTACTATTTTCTTCGAGGATGCTTCTTACACTTCGTCGGTAATATAGCATAAGTTCCGTGAGTGCGCTTTGTCTGTTACAGCCTTATGGCCTGATTGCCGGGTTATCAGAAACACCGTCGATATTCTCAACAGGTGGAGTACATAACACTTTTTGGCCCTTGACCGAAGAGGGAGAAGCCGACGGTTGGTTAAGATGCGTTTAAAGTTCGGGTGAACACAGATATGATATAAGTACTTCGGTACATACAATCATTATGCATAAAACTCTTTCACCGAAGTCACTTGGGGGCTCTTAAATTCATACGAACCATTCTATAATAAGTGCTCTTCTTCTTGGTCGTTGCAAAGTCTTTTTCCATCGCTCCTTTTTTCGACGCGAGTGTGTTCAATAGCCGAGGAGCCCAATTTCTCTCTCAAAGCCGCTAGAGTTTAGTTTGCTAAACTGGCCTAACGAGAAGTACTCCGCCTTCGGGATAGGAGGTTGAAGCCGTAGGCTGACCCGCTTGAAGTCTTGAGATAGGATGTGTCATGTTAAAGCACGACAGAAGCACAATTTTTTTCTCTAAGACCAATTTTCGGATTGGCACCGAACACTTGATCTAGTTTGGATGTCAAGTTTTTACTTTTTGGTTTTCCAAGCCTATGGCACTTTTTGTGTGTTTCCAGCATAAGTCTCGCAGTGCAACGTCGGGCACCTTTAGAGATTCGGCAAAACATTCTCGGATATTTCTATATATGCATAGGTTTCGAATTGTGTCTTTGGTCAATAGTTGGGTTGCCCAGCTCTTGTGCTTGCCTCCTACGTTCCACTTTGTTCGGCTAGGTGCGCAAAAGGAGAACCACTACGATTGTGCTTCCAGCCAGCATGGTTAAGCGCCTCAGTGGAGAAGGCCGAGAACTGACTGTCACAATAAGCGTAAACTGGTCAGCGATCCGATGACTGTATTAATTTATAAGATCGATAGAGGTCACCCTGTGTTAAATGACGGCGTTCATAACATTGGCCGAAGTGTTTACGGCTTGACCTCGACTTTCGCCGAACACTAACCGGGGGCTAGTTACTGGCCTCCCAACTTTAATCTCCTATGACTAAGTGAAAGTTATAAAGCCCGCATATCTGATTGCCTTGTTTCTGCCAATACAACTGCCTTTGGGCACCGAGACGTTGGCTAAGGGTTGTTTTGTTATTGCAAAAACACCCTGTGTAGCATCTACAAGGGGGTGGAAGCCGACAATGGGCCACTTTCAAATGATAAACAGTCGCAACGGAGTCAAAATAAACATATCATCGGCGTTTGTATTTAATATACAAGAGCCGCCTTCCACAATCATCGTTATAAAGCCATAAATATGCATCAATTTGACTTAAGATTATGGCCAAGCTGGGTTACCTGGCTCCTGTTCTTACCCCTACGTTCCCGATTGTTCGGCTAGGCAGTAAAGGGAGCACCTCTGTGATTGTTACTACCGGGTCATCTGAGTTAGTACCTCAGACTAGGTGAAGCCGAAAGCTAGCGATCTTAAAGGATATAATTGGTCGGCAACGACAGACATGAAAATTTAGGTTCTTTAAAGACCACATAGTTCGGGAACTTTCCCCAAGCTAAATATTTGCTCCCACATTGATCGGAGCTGAGGTTTCATGCTTAGCATGACAACCCAAGGAAAGGAACCGATAGCGGGACTATTTTCTTTGGAAGATGTTTCTTACGTTAAAAAGTAATATAACATATCTCTCCGCGTACCTTTGTTTATAAAACCGTATGGCCGGATTGCCTTGTTTGTCGTAAATCTTTGCCCTTGTAATGGCTTTATTAAGTGGAACAAACACTCCCCGGCTACTGGCCGAGGAGGTTGAAGCCGATGGTCGGTCAACAAAGTTTTGTACAATGCGGATTCGAGTATTAATGATGTAGTGTACTTGGATACACAAAATCATTACACATAATTTGTGATTTTACTTGGGATATCGATCCTTCATTCCGCCACCCATGCCCACATTAAGGCTCGGGGGCTACTGGGCTCCGTGCTTATCAGTTACAAATATTAAAGGGGTACATCGATCCCCTGATCTGGTGCTGCCACCCGACCAGTGTCTCGGGGCTACTGCATTGCCTATTCAATGCAGAAAATTCAAAGTGCTCAGTGTTCGGCTTGACCGAACTATGCGCAAATGCGTCTTCGGACAACAAATGGGTACCATATGGACCTATCCGGCATCAAGCTAGTATATTATGGCGACTTCTCAAAACCCTCTCTCAAGGGCTCGTCCGCCGATCACTATTATCTCTAATATATTACACTGCGTTTCTATTCCTACGTATGCTACCGAGCTCGGAGTTGATCCTCAGGCCGATTTTGCGAATCGACCTGAGTCTCAGGGGCTACTAGGATCAGCAGTTTCTTGTTTTCCTTCAGGTGTATCTCGGGTTTTAGACCGACACACACCTTGAGGGCTACTGGTTATACATGTTGACAACAAATAAATTTACATGCATCGGAAAATAAAATCCGCAAACAATCAGCCCATGATCGAGGCGCTGAACCACCTCGAAAGAATTTCAGGATATAGCTCGGATGCAAGTGGCTGGCTCCATAGAGGGCATTTCCGGCATTAAGCTAGGCTAAACTCCTTCAACTTTTTTGAACCAAGGTGATCTATGACACCTCGGATACAGTCCGGTGTTGGAGCTTGGACATAGTCCGGCGTTTGAGCTCGGATAGAGTCCGGCATTGGAGCTTGGACATAGTCCGGTATTGGAGCTCGACTGTAACAAGACTCTTCGAATACATTCCGGCGTTGGAGCTCGGAAGTGGTCCGGCATTGGTGCTCGGCTGCAAAAGATACCTCGAATGTAGTCCGGCATTGGAGCTCGGATGCAAGAGGACACCGTCGCGCAGGAACAACTTCAAACCCGAGGTGTGGTGTAAAAAATAACAAGGCATTGATAAAGGCCGAGAACTTAGAGGGGCTCCTCGGATACCCGATGTGTGAACTCTCTGGATTCACTTTGGCGATCCTCAAGATCGAAGATAGAAAGATTTGTCGAACCAGTTTTCAAGTCCGACGACCGACGATGAAGAACAGTTCGGAAGAATCGAGGAGCATCCCCAACTTGAAGACCGGTTCAGGGGGCTACTGACGGTGTCCTGGACTAGGGGGTACCCACCACGTCGTCCCCCGACCAGCTGGATCGGGCCGAGGACCCCCATGGCGGCTCATTCATGGGCCAGTTCGGACAGCCCCTGCCGCATACAAGGAAGACTCCACAAGACTTGGCGCCCAAGACAAGGACTCTCCTAAACCCTAGGCCTCCGGTGTGTTATATAAACCGAGGCCAGGCTAGTCAATATACAATCTCATATTCATTACTACAATCTCGTGGTAGATACATGTACTCTGTATTACACCCCATATGAATACAATCAAAAGCAGCATGTAGGGTATTATCTCTTCGAGAGAGCCCGAAGCTAGGTAAAATCCCGTGTCCATGTTACCATCGCTCCAAGACGCCTAGCTTAGGACCCCTCCTACGAGATCCGCCGGTTTTGACACCGACACCTAGTAGCACTCTTTGCATCTTTTGCGTCTTCCCCAACCACACACGTGACACGGTGGAGCTCATTTCTGTAAGATGATGCAGCCCACGTGATAATTTGATGCATCTAGTAGTAGTTACTCACTTATAAATAACGGAGGGTCGGGAACTGTCGGATTACGGGTTCCGGCAAAACCCTTGAGGCTGGAACACTGGGGTGCGCACGAAGATCTCCCTCCCCCTAGCCCACTCTCGCAACGATCTCAAGGCCTAGCCCGCCGAACCCGAGGAACAAGGGACACAAGTGTTTATACTGGTTCCGGCCACTAATGTGGTGTAATACCCTACTCCAGTGTGGTGTGGTGGATTGCCTTGTAGGCTGAGGATGAACAAATACAAGGGAAGAACAACCTCCTGAGGAGAGGTGTTCTCTAGCTCGCTGAGCTTGTGTGGTTGGGGATGATCTGAATCGTCCTATAGATCCGTCCCCTTCCTATGGTGGTGGCTAGTCCTATTTATAGAGGCCCTGGTCCTCTTCCTAAATGTTTAGGTGGGAAGGGATCCCACAACAGCCAATTTGAAGGGGGAAAACTTGTACAAGCTATCCTGACAAAAGGTGGTCTTCGTCTGCCAAAGGCTCTGGTGGAGATGCCGTCGTGGGCTCCACGATGACCTCCGTCCTGCCGTCCTGTTGGTCTTGGTCTCGTTGCGCCGATATGGAAACCTTTGCCTGATGCCTCGGGACTCCTCGCCTGCACCTGCCCCTTTAGCACCAAAGAGGCAACCGGTACTCTACGCCCGTTGGCGCCCGCCTGGCCTTGGTCATCATGGCTCACGAGACAGAAACCTCGTGAGGTGCCCCTCGCCTTGATCCCTCTGCTCCTCGCGAGCCAGCCTAGTGAGGCTGCCCCTGAGGAGGTCTTGTGTCATCCGCCTCGCGAGGCTTGGCCCCTCGCGAGGGTCTTGAGTGTTTTTTGATGAAGATGGGCCGTACCAGACCGTTAGTGGAGCCACGCAGTGGGCCGCAGGCAGGCATGTCTGGGGACCCCCGTTCCCAGGACGCCGACAGTAGCCCCCGGGCCCAAGGCGTGCTCGGTCTTGGCTTCAAGGTGTAGCCAAGGGTCAAGTGCGGAGCGCCGCGAGCCCCAATAGCCTGTGGCCTTGATTGACGCGTGGCGATTGACAAGACATGGGCATCTCCACTTCCCCACACAGCCTCGATTTCCGCCTGGCTAAGCAGCCACCGTTGCCTTCCTAGCACCACCCCCATCACAGGCGACTGCACCGAAGCTCC
This sequence comes from Triticum aestivum, assembly GCF_018294505.1. NCBI lineage: Eukaryota > Viridiplantae > Streptophyta > Magnoliopsida > Poales > Poaceae > Triticum > Triticum aestivum. The sequence continues at coordinate 207,762,511 of NC_057811.1, read as the reverse complement.
CTCGTCTTCCGGCCAGTGGATCCTTTCCCCCGGTCCGATATGACATTAGCTCTCCCCGCTGCCTTGGCACCAAGTCGGAAGAAGAAGGGGAAGAAGGAGTCCCGCACCTCGGCTCCTATGCCGCCGATCTTCGAACCCACTGTCGAGCGGTCGGTGGTGCTCAACCAGGAGGCGATGGGCAAGGTGCGCCCAGCGCTCGCCGCTGACTCCAATGAGTGGGGGCGATGGTGGCCTAGCCCGCTTCCCGTGCCAAAATCGACATGACGGCCACCGAGGTCCCCCTCCATCTTCACGCCCTCTGGACCGGTCTGATCCCTCCCTTCTCCGACTTCTTCAATGCGGTGCTTTCGCATTACCAGATCAACGCGCTACACCATGATCCCCAATCCATCATCCTCTTTGCTCTCTTGGCCTTCGTCTGCGAGGCCATGGTGGGCATCGCCCCTTCCGTGGCCTTGCTCCGCCATTTCTTCTCCCTGCACCTGACAGACACTCGCCAGCGCTCGGGGTGTGTATCTTTCCAGGCTGTGGCCGCGACGGCCGGCTCAGGGAACGTCTTCAAGCTCTCGCCGGTCGTCGAAGGTTTTCGGGAGCAATGGGTGTATGTGGATGTTGGCGTGCACAACCCCTTGTTGCTGCTTCCACGGATTCCGGCCGCCCCAAGCTCCGGCTGGGAGCACGCCGACCAGCGGCTCACTCATGTCTGGCTTCGGCTGGCCAGGCTGAAGGGCCTCGGGGTGATGGCGCCTATGGTGGTGAAGGAGTTCATCCGGTGCCGTATTGCTCCGCTTCAGCATCACTCTCGGCCAATGTGGACCTTCTCCGGCTACGGGGACCGCATGAGGCTTCAGGTGCCGGCTCTCGCCCTTGAGGCGCGGCGCACGATGCTCGAGCTCCTGACTGGTGACCCAACGCCAGCCTGCCTGCCGGAAGAAGGTTGTATTCTATACTCCTGCTCAAACAAGGTGGAGTTCGCGAAGAAAAAGCCCCCTTCGACGAGTGGGGGCTACGCCCGGCTGGCCTTGAAGGGCCTCGCGAAATCCCTGTCTTCGTGGTTCCCTTGCTTGCCACCAGTGCAGCACTCGCTCCCGAAGTGGGCGCAGGAGGGCGATTGCTGTCGAATGCAGGCGACGCAGCCGCTGAGGAGCCGGCATCGCTTGAGGCTCCTGAGGCACTGTCTCCTAGCGCCCTGGTGATGGAGTCCTGTACTAAGGGGTCCTCGGGCGTCCGGTCTGTTATCCATGGGCCAGACTGATGGGCTGTGAAGACATGAAGACCGAAGACCATACTCGTGTCCGGATTGGGCTCTCCTTGGTGTGGAAGGCATGCTAGGCAGCCAACTATGAAGATTCCTTCTTATGTAACCGACTCCATGTAACCCTAGATCTCTTCGGTGTCTATATAAAACGGAGAGCATAGTCTGGATAGGATACATTCATTACCATATACACATAGGCTAGGCTTCTAGGGTTTAGCCATTACGATCTCGTGGTAGATCAACTCTTATAATACTCATATTCATCAAGATCAATCAAGCAGGAAGTAGGGTATTACCTCCATAGAGAGGGCCCGAACCCGGGTAAACATCGTGTCCCCCGTCTCCTGTTACCATCGATCCTAGATGCACAGCTCGGGACCCCCTACCCGAGATCCGCCGGTTTTGACACCGACATTGGTGCTTTCATTGAGAGTTCCACTGTGCCGTCGGCAAAGGACTCGATGGCACCTTCGATCGTCAGTAATGGCGCCGTTCAGGGAGAAACCTTCCTCCCCGGACAAACCTTTGTGTCCGGCGACTTCGTACTGCGGGCCAACTTGCTTGGCCATCTGGAGCAGGTCGATAGTCACGCCCCTGGCCATCAGGTCAGATCTGGAAGCTTGAACTGCGTCACGGATACTCGCGAAGATTTGGTCTCCGATGGATTCAATACTGCGGGAGTCACTCCCCCTCTCTCCGATGAACACGACTTAAATCTGTCATTGGATCACACCCAAGACATGGATCCTGTTGCTGTAACGGCCTCAGAACCGAAGCAGATCATGCCCTTCGAGGCCACAAAGTCCACGGTGTTGGAGCCGCACACGGACTCGACGTCCTGCAATATTTGCGTCAATGGAACTCCGGACTCGTTTTTGGCTACATGTTCCAGACCAGACGCGCCCGTGAACACCGAGCTGGATCGGTTATTGATTTTCTAATTTGGCGCCGCAGACTTCTTCCAGCACTCGCCTTTTGGTGACAGACTAAATTCTTTAAAGAACTTATCCTTGGAGGAGGACTCACAGCCGAACTATGTTCGGGTTGAGCTAGAGACGGATGACGAGGAATTTTGCTTCCACCCGCCACCCACTTCATAGCCACTGTCGATGACTTAACCGACGTGCTTGACTATGGCTCCGAAGACATCGACGGTATGGACGACGATGCCGATATGGAGCAAAGCCATGACCCACCATTCACCGGACGTTGGACGGCTACATCTTCGTACGACGTGTACATGGTTGATACACCCAAAGGATCTGGCGACGACAACAAAGAGCCAGATGCGAATAAAACCTCTGAGACGCAGTCCAAGCACCGACGCCCCAAGTGCCGTTCTAAGCCTCGTCGCTCAAAGGATAGCAACACCAGCACTGGAGAGAATAGTACTCCAGGCAACACCGAAAACAATGAAGACCCTGCCGGAGCTACATCCGAACAGGAGGAACATGACAATAGGCAAGACAACCCTGACGAACAGGCCATAGAAGATGACTCGGAGGACGACAGTTACCGTCCACCTTACATGGAGGAGATAAACCTTGGCAACAAAGACTTCATCGTGCCTGAGGATCCTCTGGAGCAGGAGCGCTTTAAGCTTCAGCTCATAGCCACTACAAGAAGCATGAAAATGAAACAGCAACAACTCCAAGCCGAACAAGATCTGCTCGTCGACAGGTGGACCGATGTCCTGACAGCCGAAGAATACGGCCTCAGGCGCCCAACAAAGAGCTACCCGAAATGCAGACTGCTACCACAATTCGACAAGGAAGCACCGGAGCATACATCTCCCTTGCCAAATGCGGAACGACCACCACGTGGTCGGGACAGGGCGGCCGACCGGCCACCCCGCGGCCGGGATAAAGTGGCAACTCAGGCCGAACAGCAGCCTGCCCCACCGCCTCGTAAAAATAGAGACGGAAGAGTTTGGGGTCACACGTACGACCTCCAACAAATCCTGGACGATAGAGCAGGACATACAAGATCGATCTACGGATCGCGAGGGCGTGCCTCGAGGTGCGACGACGGCTACCTATTCGGACGTGATAAATCTAATCACGCCCGGGCCGAATACCGCAGATGGATTTCGTCAGAGCTACGCCACGACGCAGCCCAATATAGAGGCGCCGCACACCCTCTCTGCTTCATTGATGAAGTACTGGATCACGAATTCCCCGAGGGTTTCAAGCCTGTCAATATTGAATCATACGACGGCACAACCGATCGAGCAGTTGGATCGAGGATTTCATTCTCCATATCCATATGGCTCGAGGAGATGACCTCCACGCCATTAAATACCTCCCACTAAAGCTCAAAGGGCCAGCTCGGCACTGGCTTAACAGCCTGCCTGAAAATTCTATCGGCAGCTGGGAGGACTTGGAGGAAGCCTTTATGGACAACTTCCAGGGAACGTATGTCCGGCCACCAGACGTCGATGACTTAAGCCACATAGTTCAACAACCCGGAGAATCAGCCAGAAAATTCTGGACTAGGTTCCTAACCAAAAAGAACCAGATCGTTGACTGTCCGGATGCCGAGGCCTTAGTAGCCTTCAAACACAGCATCCATGACGAATGGCTAGCACGCCACCTTGGCCAAGAAAAGTCGAGGTCCATGGCAGCCCTAACGGCACTTATGACCCGCTTCTGCACAGGAGAAGATAGTTGGCTGGCTCGCAGTACAGGCACAACCAACGAAACAGGCCCCTCCGAGGCCAAAACCAGCACCGGCAAGCTCCGGTGCAACAGAAACAAACGCCGAAGCAATGGCGATAACACCAATGACACTATAGTTCACGCCGGATTCAGTGGCTCCAAGTCCGGCCAACGAAAGAAGCCCTATAAAAGGAGCAGCGGAGGACCATCCAGCTTGGACCGCATACTCGATCGTCCTTGCCAGATACACGGCACCCCAGACAAACCGGCCAGCCACACTAAAAGAGATTGCCGGGTATTCAAACAAGCTAGCAAGATAAACAGTGGAAATAAGGAAGGGGAATCACAGATCGAGGACGATGACGAAGAGCCCCGGCAGCCGAACACCGGAGGGCAGAAGAAATTTCCCCCTCGAGTTAAAACGGTGAACATGATATACGCTATGCACATCCCCAAAAGGGAGCGTAAGCGAGCACTTAGGGACGTCTACGCGGTAGAGCCAATCGCCCCAAAATTCAATTCATGGTCATCATTCCCGACCATCTTCGATCATCGAGATCACCCAACTAGTATCCGCCATGGCGGTTCAGCCGCACTAGTCCTCGACCCAATTATTGACGGGTTTCACCTAACACGAGTCCTGATGGACGGTGGTAGCAGCCTCCACCTGCTCTATCAAGACACAGTGCGGAAAATGGGCATTGACCCCTCATGAATCAAACCAACAAAGACTACTGTCGGTGTCAAAACCGGCCGATCTCGGGTAGGGGGTCCCGAACTGTGCGTCTAAGGCGGATGGTAACAGGAGGCGGGGGACACAATGTTTACCCAGGTCCGGGCCCTCTCGATGGAGGTAATACCCTACTTCCTGCTTTATTGATCTTGATGATATGAGTATTACAAGAGTTGATCTACCACGAGATCGTAGAGGCTAAACCCTAGAAGCTAGCCTATGATTATGATTGTTGCTGTCCTATGGACTAAACCCTCCGATTTATATAGACACCGGAGGGGGCTAGGGTTACACAGAGTCGGTTAAAAGGGAGGAGATCTACATATCCGAATTGCCAAGCTTGCCTTCCATGCAAAGGAGAGTCCCATCCGGACACGGGACGAAGCCTTCAATCTCGTATCTTCAAAGTCCAACAGTCCGGCCAAAGCATATAGTCCGGCTGTCTGAGGACCCCCTAATCCAGGACTCCATCAGTAGCCCTTGAACCAGGCTTCAGTGACGACGAGTCCGGCGCGTAGATTGTCTTCGGCATTGCAAGGCGGGTTCTTCCTCTGAATACTCCATAGAAGATTTCGAACACAAGGATCGTGTCCGGCTCTGCAAAACAAATTCTACATACCACCGTAGAGAGTATAATATTTCCACAAATCCAATCTGTTGACAACTTTTCATAACGTGACATCACGCCATGGCCCAGTCATTATTGGAACCATTTTTCTCAACCAGCTACTGCACATATTGCGAGGCGGTTTTCTTGGCACGTCTTGTCGAAGCAGAGATCGTGTCCCCTTATCACGGGATTCTCATCAATACGGGTGTGGTTAACCCAACTGCGCCATTAATCACGGTGCTTGGGGAATAAGCGAGTTTACCAGGCAGGTGGGGAGGCGCAGGATTCCTGCTGCCTTTATAAGGGGATAAGGACTCCCTTTCGCACCCACGCTCTCTTCTTCCCGATCCATTCCCCTTCGCTTGAGCTCCAGCACCTGAGCGTTCGTCTTCTCTGCCCACAAAGGCCCTCCGAAAATGTCCGGATCCGGAGCAGGAGGCAAGTGGATGGCCTCTACCATCCGGGAGAAGGATATCAAAAAGCTTCGGGAGGCCGGGTATCTGGTCAAGGAAATCTGCCACCGTCTCCCGACGGCGGGACAGATCGTTCTTACTTCGGAACCCCACGAGAGGGTTGTATTCCTCCCTCATTTTGTCCGCGGGCTAGGGTTTCCCCTCCACCCGTTCATTCGCGTCATCATGTATTATTACGGGATCGATTTTCATGATCTATCCCCCAATTCCTTCCTCAACATCTCGACATTCATCGTCGTGTGCGAGGCCTTTCTCCGCATCTCGCCACACTTCGGCTTATGGCTGAAGATCTTTAATGTGAAGCCCAAGGTGGTGAGCGCCGAGCACGCCGAGTGCGGGGGCGCTATGGTGAGCAAGATGCCCAATGTCACGTGGCCAACAGGTACTTTTAATTATTTCGTCAAAGAGTGGCAACAGCAGTGGTTTTACATCACTGAGCCACGCGGCACGGAATGGGCCGCTGCTCCAGAGTTCCGATCCGGAGCCCCTCTGCAGCTTACGTCCTGGCCCAAGAAGGGCCTGAACTGGTCTTTGTCCGACGAACTGTCGGTGCTCCAGACGCGCGTTAAAGATATGGAAGACAAGAATATCGAACTTGTCATTGTAGTCCAGGTGATGTTAGTTCGCCGGATCCTGCCTTGTCAACACCGGATTTGCAATCTATGGGAATTCGATCCGGCCAAGCACCAGACCGTGTGAGAGCTCTTTGGCTCCTCGCACAAAGACATCTGGAAGGTGCTTTTCAAGTCCGGCAAATCATGGCCGGACTCAGCCGAGGACCGCGGGTACCAACTGTCCCGCCCTGCAAGCTCGGTAAGTTATTATATGTTTGATCCGCATAACCCAAGGGAAATGCTTAATGTGTTTTCCTCAACTCCCCTAGGGCTGGACGAAGAAGGCGGGACGAATCCACTGTCCGGCGCCGCTGCCCGAAGAACTGACCGGCCCACTTCTAACGAAGATGCTGGTCCCGGCGCAGTACAAGGTGCCAAAGAAGAAGGCCAAAAAGACCCGGGGCGGCCTTCGCCACCGCGGCACTTCGGACACAATATCCGAAGGCTCCAACGTCCATTCTACCTCCGAAGAGGACGAGGACGAGGAGGAAGACGAATCCCCAGCGGGGGGAAGAAAGAAGAGGGCGGCCTCCATACATTTGGAGGCCGAATCGCCTAAAAGGGGAAAAGCTCCTCTTCCGGAAGACTCCACTGCCGCCGCCGACAGCAGCCCGGCGTGGGATCCCAGGGTCCAGCCCCTGGTGAACTCGTGAATAACACCGAGGCTTCGTCCCAGAAGGACCCCGACCAAGGAGGGGGGGGAAAGATCATGAAAGCGGTGCCTGGATGTCAAACTTCAGGGGCCGGAGACATGGGGGGAAGATTCCCATGAGAGTCGACGGCGGGAGCCATCTTGAATTCGGCTCCCAGCCGGACGCAATTCCGGAGACCAATACAGCTCCAGAATCAAGCAGGCGGCCTCCCTCGGCTAGAGGGGCGTGCCTGTTCCACCGGCAATCTTTGTCCAAGCAGAGGTGCTGAATGTTTTGTTGGCAGCGCTGAAGAGCGCCTCCATCGTCGATGAACACCGTGCCCTGATGGGTGCGGTGATTAAGGAGATTCAGTCTGCTGAGAGTGGACTGAATGAAGCCTGTATCAGCCTTATAAGAGGCTTTGAGGTATGTTTTATGAGGTTTCGAAGAGTGTCATAGTATGGATAGTAGCCCCTGATACAATGTTCGGTGCAAGAAAGAATCGGACAGGGGATCAATTTTATGTTCGCAGGAAGACTTACTCGATGACATCTGTCTCTCTTCTTCTATAAGTAGGCATCTGCAGCGGCTGCTGCCTCTCATACCGCGGAGGTCTCCGGACTGAATCAAAGTCTGGAGCGGGCCAAAGAAGAACTTGGCCAGTTAAAAAGGCAGTTGGAAGATAAACAAGGTATGCGCAAGCCTTGTTCGCATTCGATGTGAAAAAATTTCCAGTGTGATAAAATATGTTTAATTATTTGCGCCAGGGGCGATGACCGAAGTCGAGGCTCTGAGGAAGGCTGTTGCCGAGGCCGAGGAAAAGGCAGCCGTAGAGCAGGCTCTTCGTGAGAAGCACGAGGCCAGGGTTATTGAGGCTGAGTAGGAGCTTCAAGAGTCCGTGAAGAAATGCAAGACCTTGGAGCAGAGTTTAACGGAGAAAGAATCCGAACTCGACAGGGCTCATCAGGCCGCATGCGATGCCCAGGGGGAAACCCAAAACGCCCTGCAGGAGATCCAAGAGGCGAGGAAGATCGCGGCGGGTAAGGCTTTTTCCATGTAAAGCAAGTATTTGAGGAGAAAATCATGTTTCTAATTTTGAGTTCGGATTTCTCCAGGGGTATTTGTGGAACTGCCGCGCAGCATATCGGATGCCGCCCAATTCTACCGAGCCGAAGAAGGGAACACTGCGGATAAGCTCTTCCGGTCGCAGTATCTGGCACTGAATTATCTAGTGCCTTTTGCCAACCAACTGAAATAGCTGGTCGAACTGCATAGGCCGGCCGGACTAGCCATGAAGGATTTGATTATCTGGCTATGGCCCGCCAAGCCGATTCCAAGCAGCTACTTCGGGCTCGTGAAGCGGCTTGTGAGTGCCTGCCCTCGACTTGACGTCATCAAGCGGTCGGTCTGTATAGAGGGTGCGCGAATGGCCTTCGCCCGCGCAAAAGGTGCACTGGGGGAAGATGGATGCTGAAAAGCTGATGACCGATGGACCGCCAGAGGGGAAGGAGCACCGCAAGCCCGAATTATATTATGAAAATGTCCTTAAAGGATCCTGCCTTGCGGCGGAGCAATGCACCAAGGACATTATATTTCCATGAATACAATCATGTTGTCCTTTGTAATGTTGAACGAGGTCATTTGTATTATTTATTGCCTGTTATATAAAAGTTTATCCTCCTGCGTGGCCGTTTTATATATTAATCCTGAGAGTTGGCCAGTCGTCGGCTTCTGCCCCCACGTAGGAAGTACGGGGGTGTTCGGGATAAACCTGATCGCTCTTTATCCCAATTTTGGGTCCTTGGAAGGAGGTGTTCCGCACAATGAACCAGGCAATCGGACTATAAGGCTTTATCACTCTCACTTAGCCATAGGAGCTTTAGAAAATGAAGGCAGGCGCAGCCCCTGGTGTTCGGAAGACCGCACAAGGGGCTCTATAAGCACCTGATCGGAAGAAAAGCCGATCCATCGCACACTGCATTGGTTATGGCATTATGCGGGAGGAATCCTTAAAGATTTTACAACCTCTCGAATAGCTGACCAGCTCACGCCGTATCATGAGAGTCAGTTTTCGGCTTTCTCTACCGAGGTGCTTGTCCGGAAGAACCGGGACACAATCGCAGTAGTTCTCCCTGTGCCGCCTTAGCCGATATAGCGGAATGTAAGGCAGCAAAACATGGGAACCGGGCAAACCCAACATTTGACCCAAGACATGATTCGGAGCTGATGCATATAATGCTATAAGTTCGGGGTGCCGAACTTCCATGAAGGTGTTCGGACTTTATTGCCGTATTATGGGTAAAACGAAGCCCCTGGCATATTTAAGGCATATCGCGGTGTACGGATGTCACTTGAAAAAAGAATTTTAATAAGAAATAACAGCAGATAAGTGTTATATAAATCGACATGTTGTATTTTGAATAGTACGTCAATGCGCATGAGTACAGGTAATGTGATAAAAAGAAATATGACTGTGGAACCTGCTGAGACCAGGGGGGAGAAGCTGTGTGCGGATCCGGAGTATAGTCGGATGGTCATCGCAGGGAATATCTAAGGATTCCCTTGCGTGTTCGAGCTGCTTCCGTATCGCCAGTCCTGGTCTGCGCAAAGTTGAACCTGCAAACAAAATGTAAGAAATGCTTGTGTGCCACAGAGCGGTTGAGCCGCGGTATGTGGCCTGTCCTGGCCTTCGCCGGAGTGTTTAATTGAGCTCTGAACGAGCCTGGCTGTCCTGCCGCGAAGTAGTTCGGAGTCCTTTGGCGGTGTCCGAGAGTCTGGCCGTCGACTCGAGGTTCGATTGAAAGGTGCCACTCATTGCTTCTGCTGTTAAAGCTGTGGTATACTCTTTGGTACCGAGGGAAAGTTCGGCTTTGCCATTAACCGTGATGACGCCGCGCGGACCGGGCATCTTGAGCTTACGGTAGGCATAATGTGGTACTGCGTTGAATCGAGCAAACGCGGTTCATCCGAGTAGTGCCTGATAATCACTACGAAAGGGAACGATGTCGAAGATTAACTCTTCGGCACGGTAATTGTCTGGTGATCCGAAGACTACCTCAAGGGCGATGGAGCCTGTACAGCTGGCCTCCACACCTGGTATAATACCTCTAAAGGTGGTCTTAGTGGGCTTGATTACCGAATGATCGATGCCCATCTTGCGCACTGTGTCCTGGTAAAGCAGGTTTAGACTTCTACCTCCGTCCATAAGGACTCGTGTGAGGTGGAACCCATCAATTATTGGGCCGAGGACTAGCGCGGCTGGATTGCCCTGATTGGTGTTAACCGGACGATCCGTGCGGTTGAAGGTGATCGGCCCTAGTTTATATTGTGGGACGACTGGTTCCGTTAATTCGACATCCCTAAGGGTGCGCATCCGGTCCGGGTTGTAGGTGTCGTTTACCACGTTCACCGTTTGGATTTGCGGGGAAAATTTCTTTTGCCCTCCTGTACTTGGTGATCTGGGCTCCTCGTCGCCGTCGTTGCTTTGAGACCTCTTATCTTTGTTTTTGGCGCCTGACCTACCGGCTTGTTTGAAGACCCAGCATTCTCTGTTTGTATGATTGGCTGGTGTTCCTGGGGTGCCATGAATTTGGCATGGGCGGTCGAGTATGCGGTCCAGACTGGACGAACCCGATTTGTCATTTTTGAGTGGCCCATTCCGCTGACTGGACTTAGAGCGCCTAAATCCGGCATTGACTGCCGTATCTTCGGTGTTTTGACCATTTTTGCGGCGCTTGTGTTTGTTGCGTCGGGGTTTGCCGTTGCTATCTCTGGGGTTGCTTGCTGTGTTGTTGCTACGGGCCAACGAGCTATCTTCGCCCGTGCAAAAGCGGCTCATGAGTGTCGTGAGGGCTGCCATGGATTTTGGCTTCTCTTGGCTGAGATGTCGGGCGAGCCACTCGTCATGGATGTTATGTTTAAAGGCCGCTAGGGCTTCCGCATCCGGACAGTCGACAATTTGGTTCTTTTTAGTTAGGAACCGAGTCCAGAATTTCCTGGCTGACTCTCCGGGCTGTTGTGTTATGTGACTTAAATCGTCAGCATCCGGTGGCCGCACATAGGTGCCCTGGAAGTTGTCCAGGAATGCATCTGCCAGGTTCTCCCAACTTCCAATGGAGTTTGCCGGCAAGCTATTCAGCCAATGCCGAGCCTGCCCTTTGAGTTTTAGCGGGAGATACTTGATGGCGTGTAGAGCATCCCCGCGGGCCATGTGAATGTGGAGGAAGAAATCCTCTATCCATACCGCGGGGTCCGTAGTGCCGTCATATGATTCAATGTTCACGGGTTTAAACCCTTCTGGGAATTCATGATCCATTACTTCATCGGTGAAGCATAGGGGGTGTGTGGCGCCTCTGTGCCGGGCTATATTACGATGCAGTTCATATGAGTCTTGTATGCTGTGTTCGGCCCGGCTGGATTTGCTTTTAGTATATCCGGCGTGATGGTTGTCGTCACGCGTTGGGGCGCGCCCCCGTGATCCGTAGACCGATCTTTTATGTCCTGATTTGTTTTCCAAGGCGTGTTACCCGGGCCTTAGCATTTTTGTTTAACTGGCGACGGGGTGCGGGATGGACTTCGGCTTGATATGCCGATTTATCTCGGCCACGAGGTGGCCGGTCAGCCGCATCATACGCTGGAAGCGTAGGTTTTAATGCTTCCTCCTCGAGTTTGGGTAGCAACCTGCGCTTTGGGTAACTTTTGGTTGGGTGCTCGTGTTCATATTCCTCGGCCGTCAGGACCTCAGTCCATCTATCCGCTAGCAGATCTTGTTCAGCTTGAAGCTGTTGGTTCTTTTTCTTCAGCCTTTTTGCTGTGGCTATAAGCTGGCGCTTGAAGCACTCCTGCTCGACGGGATCCTTAGGCATGGTAAATTCTTCGTCGCCGAGGCTCACCTCGTCTTCGGAGAGAGGCATGTAATTGTCATCCTCTGATTCTTCATCTGCTTCCTGGTCCTTAGGGCTAGCTTGCCCATCCTCCCGCTCGAAGCCTGGCTGGAGGGGATTGTCTTCGTCTTTGGCACTATCCGCAGCGTTATTGTCACTTGTGCCGGTATCGCTACTTTTGCTATGGCGGGGCTTAGAGCGGCGCCGATGATGTCGGTGCTTAGATTGCTTCTCGAGGGGATTATCCTCCGTTGCCTTATTGCCATCACTTTCTTTGGGGGTGTCCACCATGTATATATCATATGATGAGGTGGCAGTCCAGCGTCCTATGGGCGGTGGTTCTTGTTCTTCTCCTGCATCGTCATCCATACCGCCGATGTCTTCGGAGCCGAAATCGAGCATGTCGGTTAGGTCGTCGACAGTGGCTATTAAGTGGGTGGTGGGTGGGGAACGAATTTCTTCGTCGTCCGCTTCCCACTCGAGTCGGACATAGTTCGGCCAAGGGCCTCCTGTCAAGGAGAGAGACCTTAATGAATTCAGCACATCGCCCAGGGGCGAGTGCTGAAAGATATCCGTGGAGGAAAACTCCGTGATTGGCGCCCAATCAGATTCGATAGGCGTGGACGCAGGCGGTTCGGAGCCCGTGGCCGGGGACGAATCCAAGGGTCCGGCAACACAGGTCTCGTAGGAGGTAAAGTCAGTATTCGGCTCTATCACCGCTGAGTGTGCGGCCTCCGTGGCGGGGTCCATCCACCCGTCCTCGGACGGCGCAATCTGCTCCGGATTGAGGGCCGGAGTAACCACAGGTGTGAGCTCCCGAACACCGTCCGACGGCAGAGCTAAGTCATGCTCGTCGTGTCTGTGCGGCGCACCTGACATGGGCTTGAATCCGTCAAAGATCAAGTCTCCGCGGATGTCGTGATTATAGTTTAAGCTTCCAAACCTGACGTGATGGCCCAGGGCGTAGCTCTCGATCTGCTCCAAATGGCCTAGCGAGTTGGCCCGCAGTGCGAAGCCGCCGAATACGAAGATCTGTCCGAGGAGAAAAACCTCACCCTGGATCGCATCGTTGCCGATGATCGAAGGAGCCATCAAGCCAATGTCAGTGTCAAAACCGGCAGATCTCGGGTAGGGGGTCCCGAACTATGCGTCTAAGGCGGATGGTAAGAGGAGGCGGGGGACACAATGTTTACCCAGGTTCGGGCCCTCTCGATCTAGGTAATACCCTACTTCCTGCTTGATTGATCTTGATGATATGAGTATTACAAGAGTTGATCCACCACGAGATCGTAGAGGCTAAACCCTAGAAGCTAGCCTATGATTATGATTGTTGTTGTCCTACGGACAAAACCCTCCGATTTATATAGACACCAGAGGGGGCTAGGGTTACACAGAGTCGGTTACAAGGGAGGAGCTCTACATATCCGAATTGCCAAGCTTGCCTTCCACGCAAAGGAGAGTCCCGTCCGGACACGGGACGAAGTCTTCAATCTCGTATCTTCATAGTCCAACAGTCCGGCCAAAGCATATAGTCCGGCTGTCCGAGGACCCCCTAATCCAGGACTCCCTCAACTACCTTTAATGGAGTCATACCAGGCGTAGAGGCCCGTTGTACGGGCTCAATCATGCTGGAGGTGGTCTTCGGTTCCTCGGACAATTTCCGAAGCGAAGAATTGATCTTCGATATCGTCCCCTTCCGCAGCGGCTATCACGCGCTGCTCAGACGAACGGCATTTGCTAGATTCAACGCAGTGCCACACTATGCTTATCTAAAGCTTAAGATGCCTGGTCCATGTGGCGTCATAACATTCAATGGCAATACGGAAC
>NC_057811.1:207418105-207448488 GCF_018294505.1 Triticum aestivum | reverse complement strand
CTTTTTCTCCGGGGATCCCAACCCCACCGCCCAGTGAACGCCCCCAACCGTCGGTGACTGCCAACCAGAGGTCTCACGACTTCGAATACCCACCGACCACTAATTTATTACCATTTATGTCCTTCATATACGCGCTGACGGGTGGGCCCTATGGTAATGTGCGCTGCTGAATGTGGACCGTTTGACTGGTCAATTGATCGTGCTATCAACAAATTACGGAGCTGTATGGTGAGCCAGTGACCGTATGATCACCCTAAAATGTACTCCTATTTTATTAACACAGTACAGACTCAAATTACCATTTCTTTCTTTCATATACGGGCTGACAGGTGGGACCCACGGTTACGCGCCCCGACGGTGCAACACTAGTTGCGCCGCATGGAACGTTTGACTGGTCAATTGATTGTGTCATCAACAAAATACAGAGTTGTACACGTGAGCCAGTGACTGTATAATGATGATATGTATTTGTTTAACATGGTACAGACGCAAGGGCTCATATCTACACGCAAGCACTCACCGCTATAAGCGCACACACGCGAACCCTACCCCTATGAGCACCTTCGAGAGAGTGGGCCAGCACATATGATCTTGAGATTTTACGAAGTCACCATAGGTGCCTCGTAATCGAGTGGAACGTCTCCTCCCACTGAACGTACATCGCCGGAAAATACTGAAATTAACACAAGATAAATGCGAGCACCGGGACTTTAACCTTGGTGGGCTCGAGAAACCACTGTCCTCTAACCATCCAACCACATGTTGGTTAGCACGACAAAATATATATGGTGACCGTGATGAGCTTATTCTGAAGTCTAGTGACCATATCGTGCTTTCGCTTCAAATACAATGACCGTAAGTGTCATCAACAAAATACGGAGCACGCATCAAATGCAAAGTCCGTCAGTGTCATCAACAAAATATGGAGACGTATCGTGAGCTAGATACTGTTGTACTATTGTATATGCTTATTTTCTTAGTGGCCGATTGCGTGTGTGGTGTGGTGGGCACATCATTTCTAGTTGTGGTGGGTCAACATGAAGACTCATGGGTCGGTTTCATCCTGTGCCACATATAGGTTGGACCGAGACGTGTTATACGAAGACCCATGTGGAGGACTCGGCGTACAACACGAAGCTACCAGAGTCGCGGAGGACTCTATCCCCACTAGTGATAAGCCGACTATATATGATTTGTAACCCTAGGCCCTTAGTATGTTATACAAGCTTGGGGGCTAGTTCGTCGATAGTATACACACACGCACAATGCCTGGTATTCACGTGTACTTTGTACACACCCCTATCACTAATATACAGTACCAGGAGTAGGCTCTTTCTTCAACTGCAAGGGTCCGATCCGACCTAGGGTAAAGCTTTGCCTCGTATTACCATCCAGCCTAACAGCCAGGGGTATCCTACCAAATGATATGATGAAATCATATCTGCCAACTACTAAGAGAGAGGTGTGTCGGGGGGGCAATGTGTGCGAGAGAGGCCTAAAGATAATGTGCGTGCGGGAGACACGTAGGCACATATATGTGCGTATAGAGGGCTAGTAGAGACTGTGCATGTGTATATATTCATGTGAGAGAAATAGTGTTTTCCAACTGAGATTAGTGAAAAGAGTGGTACATAGTAGTCAGAAAGAGAGAGAGAGAGAAATAGAGAGAGCATGTGCGTGAGACACCCCGACACCCTGAGAGAGATTGTGAGCATGTGTGAAAGAGAAATGCCGATGCATATAAAGTGTGTGCACTTATGCGTTAGATAGAGAGATATATAACGCATTTGTGAGAACGGGGCGAGGCATAGTGCATCTACGTGTAAAAGGCAATTCTACGCATTAAATTAAATATAAATGGCATTATTATTTTTGGATGAGATCATGAATTTTGCAAATTGTGTATGGACGAAAATCGGTCTATCAGACACCCATACTCTATTGAATTCTAGCATGTGCATGTGTTTATTTCATATTATCGATCCATAGAGTGAGAGCGGTTTGAAATACAGGCAATGGATGCTTTTTCAATTCATATATAAACATTAATTAGTGCACTCCATGTTGTTAGTGTGAAGCACTTTATACATTTGTCACTTGCATGGATGCATTCCAAATTGCTAGCTATGAAATAGAATACATGTCGAATTCAACATAAAGGGGGTTTCGAAGATTCGAATTCATAGGAAGTGCATTCATCTATTTGAACCCGAGATAATGGCATTTGTAAATCATATGTAAAAGGGGGCATCAATCTTTGTTGTGAGTTTGAACATGCTATATCTATTCATACGCATATCTAAAAAAATTTGCATCCAAGGAGATTATATCTGGAACCATGCATGAACTGAGGTAAGTTGCATATTTTTTTAATATATACTCGTGTACAATGTATATTCAAATGTGCCCCCTCCATTCCAAAATAATCATAGCTTTAGGATTTTCAAGAGTAAAGATTTGTGAAGTTTGACAAATCCTGAAAGTTCAATTCAAGAGAACTGAAAAAGTTAATGCTTCTGCTCCCAAATATTGAACGAAGCGCCAAATAGGCCTCTGGTCACCCGAAACTGCGCGAGACTAATGTTTTGGTGGTAGGAAATTACTGTCCTGACTCCGGCCCGTGTAGCCTATCGGCCCGATGTCCAAAGATCTAAACCGGGGTAGGTTTGTAACTTCACCAAGATGCCAGTCTCAACCGCCTTCGAGAAGCATTCATACGCCGTGGGCGCCTACCCATGCGCTCAGCCAAATCTATCCCCGCACATTTGGGACACCTGACATGACTGTCCTACCCCCAACCGGCAATATGTCCGAAATTTTAGATGGGGGCACAGTTTGTAACTTTCCCCAAATTTCAAACAAGCACATCTCAAACCGAAACATTGTTCCCCTTAGTTCCCCGCCTCCCTCTGTTTCCCCATTCATACTCCATGGGCGCGAAAACACCCTCTCCACCAGCCGCGAAATCCCAGCCTCCTCCGTCCTCCACCCCATAGCGGCCAATCCACCGCCACCCTCCTCCATCACACCAGAGCCGGTACCCCGACGTCGTCGTCCAACGCAACCGGAACCGCAACGCCCTCAAGGACTTAGCAGCTGAAGCCGAGGCAGAGATGCCTCCAAGACGCCGGCGTCGACGTGCGCCGTACCAGAACCACTCCGACCACGCCGTCCTGCGCCTCACTGCTGCGGCTCCACTGTCACAACCGTCCACCGCACCAGAGCTGTTCCCGCTACGCCGTCGTTCGCCGCCTCGGATCTGCTTCCCCGCCGCCGACAGACGACCACCGCACCACACTCAACAACTTGGCCATGGGTTCGTCCAAGGCTGCACCGTCCTCCACAACTTCTGGTTTCCGGCGAACAAGAAGAAGATCGTCGGAAAAACATAAGGAGGACACAGCACTGCCAGCAGAAAGATGTACTCCTCTTCCCTTAATCGTGCAAATCTTACATCTCCGCTCACACCATATTCATCCCACGAAAGAAACTAGTTGAGCGCTTCTTACTGCATCTTCTTCGTGATACTAAATGCACAAGGTTTCCTCCCTTTTACTATTTCACCTTTGCTAGAGGTCAGTAGCCGCCTGGATTTCAATTCAGGGTCAGTCGAACCGCATTTAAAAGAAGCAGCACCCGCTTAGGCGCGCGGAGCACCTAGTCCGTCTATTCCCCGGGGAAGCGGCGCATCGGTGTCTATCATAGGGGTGTGGGGCGCAGGAGCTGCTTCCGCCCGATCTGGAGGTCGGCGGGGCTTGAATGGATGGCCGGGGGGGCGGTGCCAAGCATGGCGGTGCGGTGAGGTTGAGGGGAGGGCGCAGGTGGGAGGAATACTGGGCCGGTGGTCGCTGGCGTTTCGAGGAAGATCGTCAACACTGACTGGCTGGAGGTAGATGAAGGCGATCTGCCCGTTCTTTGTACATCGGACGGTGCAGAAAAAATGGACTGACCTATTTGCTTTCAGTCGACTGTTATTTTCATAGAATCCTGTAGTAATTTAGTGTGCCATGCATGTTGTAGAGCTATCATATGTCTCCTGTCATTTATTTCTCACCGACCTGCTATCTGCTACCTTTACACTGTACTAATTGTGCACACACTTCACCCATACTCACACTATTGTTTTTTATGCATGGGTATTTCAGACTCTGACGCAGTGTTGATGAATGCAGAAAAGAAAAGACAGAAGTCGCTCTAGTGTAATTCGAAGATAAGCACTAAGCGTTTCAGCACTCTAATGGGTGCAGTGTCAGCAGTTGGAGACAGTAAACGTATCTCTGCAGTTGATGATCTCAATTGCCACACACAACCATCCCAGGTGCTTGCTTTCACTTCGCACTGTCAAATGTGGTTGCATGTTGCATATGGTGTCTAGCTTGTATTGCTTCCAATTTGTTTAAATTGCATCTGCTTACTTTACACATTATACCTCTGATAATGACATGCCTTCTTGTTTTTGATACATACTACATATGTCTATTAACCATGTTCGTACATCAAACTAATGCTCTTTTGTATCCCTCGTCAATCACTTATGATGAGACAGTCACCTGAGTGGGTTACTGTGAGACGGCCTACTCGTTTAACGAGTGCAGTGTCATTGTCACACCCTGATTTTCATGCCACAACACTGAAGTCAATAAATCATGCTAAAATGTGGTTTGACAAAAACTTTTGAGTGTTTTTGTCTTTGCTTTGATTGAATGTTTGACTGCTGTTTGCTAGTGCTCTAAAAATCAAATAAATCCTCCAACGCTTATACTCCTTCTCCTTGATCCAAACTCTTGAACCAATGATCATGCCATGTGGTACCTTATAGAATTTTCTTACAAAAATAATTTGGCCAAAAAGTATTTTCAAAAAATTAGTTTTCCAAAACCCCTGAATTGAGATTTGCACTGCAAGTACTTAATTAAGGGCAGTAAAAATCTTTCCAAAAATATATTTCACTCCTACTAAATATAGGATACCCAGAAACCCCAAAAATATAATTTTAAAAGTTATTTTCCTATTTTATTTAAAGGCTTTTTCTTAAGTCCAGAAATGGTCTTTTATAGGTTAAAATTATTTTAATGGTTTAAAAATATTTGGGAAAAACCTAGGGAAACTCAGTGGACATATATTTTCCATATATAAGAGTTTCAACACATGGTCATGTTGAAATTATTGGTCAAACCCCTCAAAAACCCTTTCTGGATATTTCAAGCTTTTGAAATATTTACAAAGGAAATATTCCCCAAAAATTCCAAGAAAATTCTAGCATGTCACATATGACATGTTTGATGATCTTGACAATTCTCATGTCATGGAGAATAGTATAACCCCATGAAATCCTCTCAAAACCACTTCTGTCCTTTCTCAAGTTTGAACAACTTTGCACTGTCAAACATGTCCAAATGCTCTCAAACTTCGTGCACATGCTCAAATGGTGTAATAATGCATCTAGACCAAATGGCACAAGTTGGAGAGAATGCTATCTTGATCAAAGTGCCCCAAAACCCTCTTTGTCCCGAACCAAAGTTGAACAACTTTACATTGGCAACTTTCTCCTTTTGATCTAAACTTTTGTGGACATGTTCAGAACCTCTAATGATGACACTACACCAAGTGGTGCATCAAGGAGAACAGATTTGCATGACTAAATCTTGGGAAGTCCATTTCTGTTGATTTCTAGAGTTTACAAAAGTTGCATTGGCAACTTTGCCCAAATGGACTCAATCTTGGTGGAACCACTTGTTTTCTCATGCCATTTGGCCCTGTCAAGACTTATGACAAGAGTAGTTCATCTTCTTGCCCAAATCAACAACAAACACCTTCTGCCATTTTTCTAAAAACACCAATTTGACCACTTCCACTAATCTCCATGAGTTCTCCTCTTTACCACAACCCCCCTAGTCCCCCTGTACCTCTGGTGTGCTTCCCTGCCCGAGAGGCAATGATGAAGGGGGCAGGGATCCACTTTTCTTCTCTGGACAGCAGCAATTTTCACTCTCTCTCCACCTCTCCTCTACTCTATTGGCTCCCCAGGGCATCCTATGTCATTGCCACATTGTTTACTCCCCCCTGCAGCTTCCAGACACAAGTGGCCGCGCCCATTCCGCAAAAAGGCATGCCATGCCGGCCAAAGACGCGCTCTGGAGCACGTCAGCATGCTCCCGACCGTGGGCGCCGCGCTCCCCCACCACCTCGAGCCTCACCCTCGCGCCAGTCGAGGTGCCTCGACGTCCGCATCATGCCACCGTGCTGTCCCCCTCCTCTCTCCCCCACTCTCACCTCCAGCAGCATGTGCGCTAGAGCCGCCCGAGAGCCCCAATGGGCAAGCCCACACGTGCGGCGCTCTGCCACTCCCCCGCTCTCCTTCTCCTTCTCCCTCGACTTGGGCCACGCCCACGAGCGCCACAGACAGCCCCGAGCCTCCTCCCGTGGCCACTGCGGCCATTTCCGCGGGTGCCCGTAGGCCACGTCCACGATGAGCCACGGCCTCGCTATATAAGGCCGCCCAAGGCCTCTCTCTTGAGCCCTTTCGCCCTCTCTCCCTCCCGTACGTCACCCAGACCCGGCCATCCCTCTCCCCGTGCCCTCCATCTACCACAATGGCTGGAGCATCGCCGTCGGGCTCCGCCTAAATTCGAGCAAACCCAAGCTCTCGTTCACCCCCTAGCCACTCCAATGCCCTCATAGCTCCACCACAAGGCCCTCCATCGCCTCCGTTCGCCCCCGGGAAGGCCAGGCGCTCACGGCCAAAGATGGCTGACGGCCTCCTCCGCCACCCTCCAAGCCGTCGCCACAACGGCCATCCTCGGTGTAACGCCCCGAGACCGACGATCCAGACGCCTTCCATGTTTTCGTGTGCGCCGTGTGTTTTATTTGTGTGTTGCATTCATCATTGCATCATCGCCTTGCATCCGTCATTGTTTTTCAAACATGCATCCGATCGTAGTTGCCGCGCCCCCCTTGCTTCCGTTGACCCTTCCGAGACCAACCTCGTTCTTCGTTTTCCCTCTTGCTTAAACCGGAGTCCCTCTTTGCACAGTGCTTCGCCCCCTCGCGTGCGTCCGAAATTTGTCCCGAACCCGAACCGGACTTTCGTTACCCTTGGGTCCGGATCATCCCCTAACGTCTACAAAACATCTCCGTTTTCTTTGTTGGACGCTCTAGCCTACTCATTATCGACCGCCCGATTACGATCGGACGGATCGCGTTAAACCCCTACCCTAATCCCCTACCTATATAAATAGTCCAACCCTAAACTTTAGGAAGCTTGTCCCATCCTTCCCACTCCGCCGCCACCATCTTCCTCGGGATCCATCCCGAGTCAACTACCTCTCCACCTGATCCATCCAATCCATCGACCGCTACCTGCCTCGCCTCCTGCCGAGCGCCTCCTCACCTCGTTCGTCGCCAGGCCTGCCTCCTCTGCCTCACGCAAGTTCCGCCGCAGCTGTCGTTCCACTGCCATGGCGCCTCGGCCTCCTCTGCTTCCCGCGTCACCCAAGTTCCCCTGCGTCGCCGGCGACCCCAGGCAGGCCCCGTCGCGCCCTGCCATCTCCCTCGCCGTCCCGTTCGTCTTGCAGCAAGGCGAGGTACCGAGCTCCACCGCAAGTCCCTTTGTTGCTCCGCGTCGCGCCACTGCTCTTCTTGCCGGAGGGCCTCGACGAGAGCCTCGCTCGCGCCCCCTCCATCCCGTCTCCTGGATCCCGCCGCCAGCGCCCCCGAGTCCCGTCCAGCCGCCCTGGAGTTTCTTCGCCGCCATGCCCTGCATCCCGCATCGCCAGCCCGCCATGGCCGTGCCTGACCGCGCCAAGCTCCGCCGCCTCCCTGCCAAGACCGTTCCGCCGGAGTCCCTTGGAAGCAGCCGCCCTGGATCTTATCTCCGGCCCCGTCCGCGACCTCCCCGACCCGCGCCGCCGCGAGCCGCCTCCTTCCCCTTGGATCCTCGCCGCCCTTCGCCCTGCTCGCCTCCTCTGCTTCGTTTGAGCAGGGAGGACGACGCACCTCTGCTCGTTGCGTTGACCCGCGCGTGGGCCTCGTCCAGCCTCGCCTTCTCCAGCGCCCCGCTTGGGCCTCCTCTCCAAGGCGCCAAGGCCCAGCTCCTTGGAGCCCAATGTGAGCAGCCCCAGCTCTTCCAGATGCGGCCCAGATCATGTTTTTTTTCCAGTCTGCAATTTTGTCCAATTATCCAGAGAATTATAGTTTTACAGTAAAACCCCTCATGTTCATGCATTAATGATTAATTAACCGTGCATCTTTTGTAAATAATTTATATATGAAAAATGTCTAGAATTTCATCTAGTCTAATTATATGCCACTTTCACCCATGTTAAAATTGTTTAAAATGCTGTTTGTTTAAATTTGCATAAATGCCATGTTAAAATGATTTATTTCATAACTAATTAACCGTAACTCGGATTTTAATAAATTATATATGTAAATGGGGTAGAAAAATGCCTAGTTTAACTTGGTGCACTTCATTTTGCTGTTTAACAACATTAAAATTGTATTTAGGGCAGAACAGTACCGAATCTAAATTATGGACATGAGGATTTTCCGGAAATTGTTGTTTGTCATTCCGGCCTCATTTAAATTGCCTTAAATGTGTAGTTTACTTAAGTCTCACCTCTTGCCATGGTTAATAACATTTAATATTGTTGGGTCCATAAACGGGAGAGAACTAAATAATTGATGTGGTGTTTCGTCAATATGCAACTCGTTGCATATTGAGCTCCACTTAATTTGTAGTGTTGTTTGTTGCACTTTGCCATGCCTTGCATATTTAAACCGGACATGCATCATATTTGTTTTTGCATCATGCCATGTGTATGTGGTGGTTGTTTACTATGTTGTTTGTTTCTTTCCGGGTTGCTTCTCTCGTTAGCTTCGGTTTCTTTCCGGAGTTGTGAGGATTCGTTCGACTACGTCCGTTTGTCTTCTTCATGGACTTGTTCTTCTTCCTTGCGGGATCTCAGGCAAGATGACCACCCTTCGAAATCACTTCTATCTTTGTAAGCCAACTCTTTATCCCATTCTTGTTCATTACATGGGATTGTGTGAAGATGACCCTTCTTGCGACAAAACCACAATGCGGTTATGCCTCTAAGTCGTGCCTCGACACGTGGGAGATATAGCCGCATCGTGGGTGTTACAAGTTGGTAATCAGAGCCATCCCCGACTTAGGAGCCCCCTGCTTGATCGAATCGCTGGCGTTGTTGAGTCTAGAACAAAAATGTTTTGAGTCTTAGGATTATATATATCGGAGAGTAGGATTCTTTTACTCCTCAGTCCCTTCGTCGCTCTAGTGAGGTCTCCTGACGTAGAAGTTTTACTTTTCTCTCCTCAAATTTCACTAAAAAAAAATTTAGGATCACGCGGGTATCTTGGAATCGTTCCGATGGTTTTGTGACGAGAACATTGTTCTTGGTGCCTCCTGTCATTTAGGGGTTGTGGCAGTGTCCCGGGGAGTTGAGCTCCGAGGTGTTGTCGTCACAATTTTATCGTTGCAGTTCTGGAATATCTGAGTTTCGCCGACATCGAAATCTCTTTTATGCAGTTGTTGGTGAGATCACCTCGACGCCACCCAGTACTGGGGCGGGAGTTCGGGAGTATTGCCATAACTCGTATAACGGATGCTTTTCGAAGGTTGAGGTAAACGATTTCCGGAGTTTTCTTGGTTATGTGTTGACGGATGGATACAGCTGGATCTAGGGATTGCTAGTTTGGGTGATATATTTTGTGTCCCCTGTATCCCCTACACCAGATTGCATAACCAGAAAGTTTCGGGAGTTTATAAGTGGGAATTCAAGTAGCCTTAGGATATCTTTCCGACAGACGCATGATATGAGATTGGGGTTCGACGTCTAGTGGTCCGCCTTTCCACGGTTGGTTTTACAGTGGTCTCGTAGTGTCTTAAAGAGTCCTTGGCTATGCCGACTCGGGGACGCTTCGTATGTCTTGTGCACTGCCTTGTACATGATGATGTTGTATGATCAAGCCCATGTGGGCCCCACCACGAAAACTTCGGACGAAATCTCTATCATATGTTTGTTCCGGCTTATTCTGCAAGCCAAATCCTTTGTTTTGTTTTAAGTTGTGGTATTCGAGTTGCTTCGAAGTCAAATGTTGAATCCTTACCTTCCCTAAACGGTGTTCTCATATTTCTATGTGGATGATAATCCTTCTTGATCATCGAGGTCGTCATGTTAATTCCTTCCAACCGACATGTTTCTCTTCAAGATGATCCCATCATTCTCCCCATCCGCAAGATCAATTCTAAGCGTTTTCTCAACGGTGTTTGTTTCATCCGTCCCAAGGTGACTTTGTTTTTCCCGCCCTCCCACCCTTTTTCTTCAAGGACTCAGATTTCTTAATCAAGTATCCTTTTTATTGATGCAAAGTTTCTCCATTCTTTTCCATCAATGTTCTTATCCGATGATTCCCCATGAAGATGCTCAACAGTTTCAAGTTCATCATCCTTCGTTGTTGTTTCTTCTCCGGTGGATCCAATTCAAGCTTACAGTGTTGATTAAAGCCCTTTCCTTCTTTCAAATGCTTTCTCATGCCGGTATATCTCTTAATCATTCCCCGCTTGATATTCAATTGTTCCGGAGTGCTGAAGATATCTCTGAAGATTCGTGTTTCCACTCCGCATCAATTCTAACTATTTCGAGGTTGTTACCTCATTCAAGCCATTTAATTCAACCAGTGTATTCTATATTTCAAGCAATCTTTCCAACGGTGTTTCTTTTGAGTGGGCCTAACCCACAGGTCTTTTTTCCAGGATCTTACCTGTCTCTTCTAATTCTTTCCGGAGTTATTCCCAAATTCATTGCAAAGTTTGACGTAAGAATGAATTATCATCAGTAAAATGTCTTTCTCCAAGATCTTTTAAATTCTTTTCGTCGTTGGTTCAACATTTCTAATTTTCATTCAGAAGTGCCTCAATAATTCCTGGTGGTGTGTCTCATCGTCATTCTCAACATTTGAAGACCGAAGAAGAATTTCTCTTGAATCTTATCCGTTCTCTTGAAGATTCATAGTTCTAGCTTATGCCATCCTCTCATAATTGTTTTCGATTGTGAGAATTCTTTTCATACCCATCCGGAGCATTTCATGAGTCTGTTCAGTTTGATTCTCCGAAGGCCATCATTTCAGAAGATTTCTTCGTTCTAAGTTTTCAGCTTCGTTCTTCAATTATTCTAAATTGATGTCTCTTCGGTCATCTCCATATTATTCCGGTGCATCGTCCAAGTATTCTCTAATCAGCTCGTGATCTCTTCGTTCTCGTGTATCAAATTCCCTTGAGTATTTTCGCGCGTTCTTTAATTCTTACGGTGTTTCGTCCTCTTTTCTTCAATTGTTTTCAATTCTCGCGGTGGTTCGTTCAAGATTTCTCTTCTTTCGTTATGATATCAATTCATTCGTTGTTTAAATCCTACCGGTGGTTCGATGAAGACCTTCCCAAGTTTGCGCTATGTCTATCTTAATCCTTTCTACGGGGATAAGTAGTTTGACAAATCCATTGCTTATCATCAATTAATTGGTGAAGGATGAGCATAATGTAATTCTTATTCTTGTTTCTTCGAGTACATTCAATTCCTTATTCCAGAGGTTCATCAAAATTCTTGATCTCATTTGTTCATTTTCTTTCCGGAGCTCCAAGTTATTTCAATTATACCATTTCAAAGCTTCATCTAATCATTGCAAGGCTTCTCCCGGAGTTCTTTTCAACTTTCCATTTTGTTTGATCATTCTTTTATTACCGGAGTTCATCATGGAGGCTCTACATGGTGGTTCGTCAAGGATTCCTTTCATTTTTTCAATTCTTCTTCAAGATTTCTCTTGAAGTTATGATCCGTCAAGCTATACTCTAAAATAAACATGGTGTTCAACACATGTCTTGTTTTGAGGAGTTCAAGTATTCTTCTTCTTGCATTCCGAAGTGCAATTCTTTCTACCTTATCTTTTGAGGTGGTGTTATGTCATTCTTGATAATTTCCCTTCGCGTTTCATGATTCACAAGTTTTCAAGGGTGACATATTTAAATTCCATCATGTTCTGTTTCGTTCAAGAGATCTTTTCAACCAATCAATCTTTTGTTGGAGTTATATTGGGTTAAATTCACCTAAAGCCTTCCCTAAGGAATGTAGCTATTTGTGGTGGTTATCAATGATCCAAATTTTCTCCTTCTCGTCTCGGTGTAGAAGTTTTCATCTCCTTGTTGAT
Organism: Triticum aestivum; assembly: GCF_018294505.1. Lineage (NCBI taxonomy): Eukaryota > Viridiplantae > Streptophyta > Magnoliopsida > Poales > Poaceae > Triticum > Triticum aestivum. The sequence continues at coordinate 207,436,269 of NC_057811.1, read as the reverse complement.
ATCAATCCAATCATTTGTTTCCGTTAGTGGCGGGTTGTCACCTCATAATTTTGAGAAGTTTTCCATAAGCCCACTACAAGCTTCTTCTTTTCGTTGTTGGTTTTCCAACAATTCCGTTCTAACCTTCTTGGAAGGATGCTTCCCAAATTCAGTTGTGGTGGAAGTTATCATTTTATTCTCCGTTATCTTATTCCGATGATCTATCTTCTATTCGTTCGTCCCAAAGGCATTGTGATGTTGCTCTCTTCGACCAATCATCTTGTTTTGTCAAGATCATGTAATTTTTCCTTTCTTAACCGGTTAGCTGGAGTGTCGTTTTTTCATTCGAGTTTTCTCATCTTATCAAGTTTCATCTCCTTCCTCAACCGGAGTGCTGTCTGAAATCTTTCTTACCCCTTGTGCCATTCTTTCTTTAGTTCCGGAGGCAGTGTGTTGTTAAACTCATCGATTATCCTCTCATCTTGTCAAAATCATGTTCAATTCCTTCCATTTACAGTCGGAGTGCTGCCCAAATTATATCATTCTTATTCCTTCCCTATCTTGTTTTAACCGGAGTGGTTCAAATATCTATCGTGTCACTTAACCTCAAGGTTCTTGTAATGTTCCTTGTTCCTCTTGCTGAACGGAGTGTTTTAAATTTTGTTCACCTCTGTCGTGTCATTTCTTCAAGCTTTGCGACCTCTAGGTTCTCTGGTTTCACTCATTTGTCAAAGAAGCAATTTGTTTTACCTTTTCACCTTCCGTTTCTCTCCGGTGCCATCCTAGATCTCGGGACGAGATCCTCTTGTAGTGGTGGAGTGTTGTAACGCCCCGAGACCGACGCTCCAGACGCCTTCCATGTTTTCGTGTGCGCCGTGTGTTTTATTTGTGTGTTGCATTCATCATTGCATCATCGCCTTGCATCCGTCATTGTTTTTCAAACATGCATCCGATCGTAGTTGCCGCACCCCCCTTGCTTCCGTTGACCCTTCCGAGACCAACCTCGTTCTTCGTTTTCCCTCTTGCTTAAACCGGAGTCCCTCTTTGCACAGTGCTTCGCCCCCTCGCGTGCGTCCGAAATTTGTCCCGAACCCGAACCGAACTTTCGTTACCGTTGGGTCCGGATCATCCCCTAACGTCTACAAAACATCTCCATTTTCTTTGTTCGACGCTCTAGCCTACTCATTATCGACCGCCCGATTACGATCGGACGGATCGCGTTAAACCCCTACCCTAATCCCCTACCTATATAAATAGTCCAACCCTAAACTTTAGGAAGCTTGTCCCATCCTTCCCACTCCGCTGCCACCATCTTCCTCGGGATCCATCCCGAGCCAACTACCTCTCCACCTGATCCATCCAATCCATCGACCGCTGCCTGCCTCGCCTCCTGCCGAGCGCCTCCTCACCTCGTTCGTCGCCAGGCCTGCCTCCTCTGCCTCGCGCAAGTTCCGCCGCCGCTGCCGTTCCACTGCCATGGCGCCTTGGCCTCCTCTGCTTCCCGCGTCGCCCAAGTTCCCCTGCGTCGCCGGCGACCCCAGGCAGGCCCCGTCGCGCCCTGCCATCTCCCTCGCCGTCCCGTTCGTCTTGCAGCAAGGCGAGGTACCGAGCTCCACCGCAAGTCCCTTTGTTGCTCCGCGTCGCGCCGCTGCTCTTCTTGCCGGAGGGCCTCGACGAGAGCCTCGCTCGCGCCCCCTCCATCCCGTCTCCTGGATCCCACCGCCAGCGCCCCCGAGTCCCGTCCAGCCGCCCTGGAGTTTCTTTGCCGCCATGCCCTGCATCCCGCATCGCCAGCCCGCCATGGCCGTGCCTGACCGCGCCAAGCTCCGCCGCCTCCCTGCCAAGACCGTTCCGCCGGAGTCCCTTGGAAGCAGCCGCCCTGGATCTTATCTCCGGCCCCGTCCGCGACCTCCCCGACCCACGCCGCCGCGAGCCACCTCCTTCCCCTTGGATCCTCGCCGCCCTTCGCCCTGCTCGCCTCCTCTGCTTCGTTTGAGCAGGGAGGACGTTGCACCTCTGCTCGTTGCGTTGACCCGCGCGTGGGCCTCGTCCAGCCTCGCCTTCTCCAGCGCCCCGCTTGGGCCTCCTCTCCAAGGCGCCAAGGCCCAGCTCCTTGGAGCCCAATGTGAGCAGCCCCAGCCCCTCCAGATGCGGCCCGGATCATGTTTTTTTTTTCCAGTCTGCAATTTTGTCCAATTATCCAGAGAATTACACTTTTACAGTAAAACCCCTCATGTTCATGCATTAATAATTAATTAACCGTGCATCTTTTGTAAATAATTTATATATGAAAAATGTCTAGAATTTCATCTAGTCTAATTATATGCCACTTTCACCCATGTTAAAATTGTTTAAAATGCTGTTTGTTTAAATTTGCATAAATGCCATGTTAAAATGATTTATTTCATAACTAATTAACCGTAACTCGGATTTTAATAAATTATATATGTAAATGGGGTAGAAAAATGCCTAGTTTAACTTGGTGCACTTCATTTTGCTGTTTAACAACATTAAAATTGTATTTAGGGCAGAACAGTACCGAATCTAAATTATGGACATGAGGATTTTCCGGAAATTGTTGTTTGTCATTCCGGCCTCATTTAAATTGCCTTAAATGTGTAGTTTACTTAAGTCTCACCTCTTGCCATGGTTAATAACATTTAATATTGTTGGGTCCATAAACGGGAGAGAACTAAATAATTGATGTGGTGTTTCGTCAATATGCAACTCGTTGCATATTGAGCTCCACTTAATTTGTAGTGTTGTTTGTTGCACTTTGCCATGCCTTGCATATTTAAACCGGACATGCATCATATTTGTTTTTGCATCATGCCATGTGTATGTGGTGGTTGTTTACTATGTTGTTTGTTTCTTTCCGGGTTGCTTCTCTCGTTAGCTTCGGTTTCTTTCCGGAGTTGTGAGGATTCGTTCGACTACGTCCGTTTGTCTTCTTCGTGGACTCGTTCTTCTTCCTTGCGGGATCTCAGGCAAGATGACCACCCTTCGAAATCACTTCTATCTTTGCTTTGCTAGTTGCTTGTTCTATTGCCATGCTGCGCTACCTACCACTTGCTATATCATGCCTCCCATACTGCCATGTCAGCCTCTAACCTTTGTCACCCTTCCTAGCAAACCGTTGTTTGGCTATGTTACCGCTTTTTCTCAGCCCCTCTTATAGCGTTGCTAGTTGCAGGTGAAGTTGAAGATTGCTCCTTGTTGGAACATAATTATGTTGGGATATCACAATATCTCTTATTTAATTAATGCATCTATATACTTGGTAAAGGGTGGAAGGCTCGGCCTTATGCCTGGTGTTTTGTTCCACTCTTGCCGCCCTAGTTTCCGTCATACCGGTGTTATGTTCCTTGATTTTGCGTTCCTTACGCGGTTGGGTGATTTATGGGACCCCCTTGACAGTTCGCCTTGAATAAAACTCCTCCAGCAAGGCCCAACCTTGTTTTTACCATTTGCCTACCTAAGCCTTTTTCCCTTGGGTTCTGCAGACTCAAGGGTCATCTTTATTTTAAACCCCCGGGCCAGTGTTCCTCTGAGTGCTGGTCCAAACTAGAGCCACTTGCAGCGCCACCTCGGGGAAACTCGAGGTCTGGTTTTAGTTGTACGTAGTGTTCATCCGGTGTGCCCTGAGAACGAGATATGTGCAGCTCCTATCGGGATTTGTCGGCACATCGGGCGGCTTTGCTGGTCTTGTTTTACCATTGTCGAAATGTCTTGTAAACCGGGATTCCGAGACTGATCGGGTCTTCCTGGGAGAAGGGTTATCCTTCGTTGACCGTGAGAGCTTATGATGGGCTAAGTTGGGACACCCCTGCAGGGTATAAACTTTCGAGAGCCGTGCCCGCGGTTATGTGGTAGATGGGAATTTGTTAATATCCGGTTGTAGAGAACTTGACACTTGACCTTAATTAAAACGCATCAACCGCGTGTGTAGCCGTGATGGTCTCTTCTCGGCAGAGTCCGGGAAGTGAACACGGTTCTTGTGTTATGTTTGACGTAAGTAGGAGTTCAGGATCACTTCTTGATCATTGCTAGATCACGACCGTTCCGTTGCTTCTCTTCTTGCTCTTATTTGCGTATGTTAGCCACCATATATGCTAGTGCTTGCTGCAGCTCCACCTCATTACCCCATCCTTTCCTTTAAGCTTAAATAGTCTTGATCTCGCGGGAGTGAGATTGCTGAGTCCTCGTGACTCACAGATACTTCCAAACAGTTGCAGGTGCCGATGATACCAGTGCAGGTGACGCAACTGAGCTCAAGTGGGAGCTCGATGAAGATCTTGTTCGTTGTGTTGTTTCTTTTCATATTGATCAGTAGTGGTGCCCAGTTGGGACGATCAGGGATCTAGCAGTTGGGTTGTCTTCTTTTCTTTTGGGTTCCGTAGTCGGACCTATGTGTGTATCTTGAATGATGTATGATTTATTTATGTATTGCGTGAAGTGGCGATTGTAAGCCAACTCTTTATCCCATTCTTGTTCATTACATGGGATTGTGTGAAGATGACCCTTCTTGCGACAAAACCATAATGCGGTTATGCCTCTAAGTCGTGCCTCGACACGTGGGAGATATAGCCGCATCGTGGGTGTTACACTCGGCGTGCGTGAAGCACCTAGACGGATGCGTCGCAGCTCCCTGAGCATGCTGGTGGGCGGAGCATCGCCGGAGATGCCCTGTAGCGCCGGCGGCCGGCGTCGAACGCCTCCTCTGTCTCCCTTCGCGCCCGCGCGGGAGGTGGAGGACGAACCTGCAGGCGGGCCCCGCTCGTCAGTGGCCCAGCCACCGGGCCACTCTGGCAAGTGGAGGCGGGTTCGCCCTCTCCCGCGTCCCCGCAGCGAAGGCGCACTCGGCCTAGGCGCCTTCGACGTCGCCTGTCGTCCGCGTGTCCGAGCCGCTGGGCCGGCCCATGGTCTATATGTCGCCCCGTGCGCAGGATAAGGTTAAAGCCTTATTTCCTTTTTATTATTTTCAATCAACTTCAAAAATCTATAAATAATTCAACAGAGCTCCAAATTTGATTATACAAATTTGTAGTAGTTCATAAATTCATGATCTATCACATGGTGCTATTTGCACATTTTTCCAGAAACTTTCGCTTCAGAAATATTTGTCAAAACCCCATTTTCCATTTCTGTGATGAAGTTTAGAAAATCACAGAGGGCTCAAAATTGATCCAAATGCCATGATTCAAATTCCTATATGTTTCTAAGTTCATAACTTAGTTTATGAACATTTTTCTTAATACTTTCTGTACCACACAAAATAATGAGCCATTTCTTCATATTTGTCAACTTTGCAAATTCATAGGAAAATCATTTGAACTCCAAATCCAGTGAAACCAACTCCTAGATGCTTCTAAAATCATGTTTTTTTAAATGGGTGCCTTTGCTCATTTTTCAAAAATATATTTCTGTACAGTTCTTGCAAATCCATAAACCCCCCTGATTCCATCATATCAAAATGTTTAGAAATATCCACTGACCCAATTCCAATGAAACCAGTATGGTTATTTTTCATATAACCAGAGATGTCCTAGAAAAGTCAAATTAATATTTTTAGAGCACTTTTATTTTCTGCCCTGTTGTGTTGCTTACTATGGTTGCTTTCGACGATAGTTGACGAAGTAGACGAAATGCTCGGAGTTGCACCAGAGATATTTGAAAACCTCGAAGATTTTGTTTAAACAGGCAAGCAGCCCTTTGACCATGTCTATGAAACCCTTTTTATGCATGTCATATAGCACCATATTGTTGTTGCAACGGAATCATGATGAGGTGGTAACCACCTTGATGGGTTGCCTCCGTTACTTCCTCGCTGATACTTGCATTGTGCATGACCCTACCTCCTTATGAGGGTTATGCCGGTGGGAGTAGATAGGATGCTAAAGTAGATGCTACGCAAAGTGGATCAGGGTTATGCATGGAAAGAAACAAGTGTGGTTTGACATACTGGCAAACAGCCCCAGTGGGTGCCACTGATGCCCCTAGGAGATGATGATGAACTAGGTCACTACTTGGTGGAGAAGTAGTGTACCGAGGCTTGATAAAAGTGTTGTTTACAGAGACAGATTAGATTTAAGATTTGTCGACTGTCCCAACCTTACATGCGCAACCACTCTACCCTTGTATGGTAAAGGGCATTATTGATTACCTATGCCGATACTAGCTTGGATCCCGCATTACTAGTGACGGCGGAGAGTTGGTGCTCTATCTCGGGACGGGGTCGTGCCAGGTAGGGCGGCCATGACTGTCTTCACAGGGCACCAGACACACCGTTGGTACCCCGTGCTTGTGGTATGTGATGAATATGGGAGCGAGGCTCCACAATTTTAAGATGTGAAATGTTGGGCATGGGGGTTACTACCAATCGAGTGGACTCTATGTTAGTGTCCTCTAGGGAAAGATAGTGATCGGGTGCTTACCCCAGGTACTTGAGGTACCGCGGGTCGTGGATGACACGGAAGTTCCCCGGATCTTGTGGGTAAAGTGTGCAACCTCTGCAGAGTGTAAAACTATTCGAATAGCCGTGTCCACGGTCAAGGACAGTTGGGTGGTGCTGCTTAGACTACGTCCATATGTTTCTAGAAAACAACACGGTTTGGTAAATCTGTTGACGTGATTCGTGAGGAAGTCACGATGAGCTTGAGCATGAGTTGTTCACAACTCTCTCTCGATGTTGATGTCTGTAACCTCCTGATACTTATTGCAGACGCATTCATATCCTTGATAAATGTTGATCATACTTGCATGAGAAAAACTAGCTTTCCGCAGAAATGCTAATTTAGCAGTAGTGCCCTACATAATTATTCTGTTATCACCCTTGGGTTGCTTGCGAGTACATTCAAAGTACTCATTGGCTTGCCACTGGTTATTTTATTGGCCAGGCACGAAAGAACAGGATTTGCTGAAGAATACTTCGTGACGAACATGCAAGCTAGGACACTTCGCAGTCTGAATGCCTGTAGGGTTAAGGCAGATGCCATGGGTCCAAGTTATCAATGAAGATTTCCACTGCAAAGTAATACTCAAGACTTGACCATAATGGTCCTACTTGTGTAATACGGTATGTATGGATGTAAGACTCTTGTTATTCAGCTTCTGTGTGTTCAGTGAGCATTGATCTCTGGGATCACTGTACACGTGCATTCGGTGATCACAACTTATGAGTCGGGGTCCCCACAGTCATCCTCCCCACATGATTCTCAAGAAACAGCAAGGCTAAATGAAGATAGTCAACGTAGCTCTCTAGTTGATCACCGCAATTCCCCCACACCACCATCGCAGGTGCTTGCTCTTACTTGGCAGTGTGATATGTGGTTGCATGTTGCATATGGTGTCTACCTTGTAATGCTTCTAATTAGGGTAAATTGCATCTGCTTAGTTAACACATTATACCTGTGAATATGACATGCCTTCCTGTTTTTGGTACATACTACGTCTTTCTATTAACCATGTTCTTACATCAAACTACTTTTCTTGTGTATCCCTCATCAATGCTCCTAATTTGTTAAATTGCATCTCCTTAGCTTACACATTATCCATGTGAATATGACACGCCTTCCTGTTTTTGGTACATACTACATCTGCCTATCACATCATGTTCTTACATCAAACTACTGTTCTTGTGTATCCTGCGTCTATCGCTTATGATGAGACAGTCACGTGCGTGGGTTAATATGAGACGCAATACTCTTATAAAGAATGCAATTTCATCCTCTCCACATGATTCTCAAGAAACAGCAAGCCTAAATGAAGATACTGAACGTAGCTCTGTACCTGAAGACCGCACTTCCCCTACACCACCATCACAGGTGCTTGCTCTAACTTCGCAGTGTGATATGTGGTTGCATGTTGCATACGGTGTCTAGCTTGTAATGCTTCTAATTAGGGTAAATTGCATCTGCTTAGTTTACACACTATACCTGTGAATATGACATGCCTTCCTATTTTTGGTACACACTACATCTATGTGTTAACCTTGTTCTTACATGAAACTACCTCTCTTCTGTATCCTGCATCAATCCCTTACGACGAGTCACCTTTATTCGTTGCATATTACATATTATTTCTAGCCAGTTGCCATGTATTGCTTCTACTTTGGTCAAATACATTTGTTAGGGCACCCTTTTAATTTGGCAGAGTGATATTGGTTTCATCTTTCATATGGTTTCTAGCTTGCATCGATTCTAACAAGTTCAAGCACCTTGTGCTTAGTTTACACTTTATACATCATACATGTCAATATGTCACGCCGTCCTGTTTTTCATACATATTCCATCCTCCTATCATGCGGCTGCCTTACATGAAAGTAGTGTTCGTTTGTATCATGCATCAATGAGTTCTGAAGAGCAAATTTTATTCCTTTTTCTTGTGGGTTTGACTTGACAAGGCAAAATCAAGAAAGAGGAAGGAAAAGAGTAAGGAAGGCGATGATGGTGGTCCTCTGCAGCAACGTAAACGGAACATCTGTACCGATTCTCCTTGTACTGATAGTGCATTACAAGGTCCAAGTCTCCGCTCCCCTACTCCACCATCCAAGGTGCTTGCTCTAACTTGGCAGTGTGATATCTGGTTGCATGTTGCATATGGTGTCTAGCTCGTATTGCTCCTAATTAGTGTAAACTGCATCTGCTTAGCTTACACATGATACATGTGAATATGACATGCTTTCCTGTTTTTGGTACATACTATATCTGTCTATCACACCATGTTCTTACATGAAACTACTCTTCTTGTGTATCCTGCATCAGTCACTTATGATGGGACACCTTTAAGTTGGCAATGTGATATAGGTTTGCGTCTTGAATATGATTTCTAGCATGTATTGCTTCTCGTTTGATGAACGCCACCTATGACGAGACAGTTTTAACTTGGCAGAGTGATATTGATTGCACCTTCCATATGGTGTCTTGCAGTGTTTCTAATTTGTTGAAGTGCCTTCTGCTTAGTTACCACATCATAGGTGCGAATATGTCAAGCCGTCCATTTTTTCGTACATATTCCATCCTCGTATCATGGCTTTGCCTTTCATCAAAGTAGTGTTCGTCAGTATCATGCATGAATGAGTTCTGAAGAGCGAATGATATTCCTTTTTCTTGTCGGTATGACCTCACAATGCAAAATCAATAAAGCTGAAGGAAATTGGCAAGGCATTGGATGATGGTGGTCCTTCCGAGCAACTGAAACAGAGGTTCTCTACAGATTCTACTCCGCCATCCCCCAAACAAGATTCGCAAGACAACTCAAGGCTAGACAGTCAACGTAGTTGCGTAGATGATGAGCACATCTCCCCTACTCCACCATCACAGGTGCTTGCTCTAACTTGGCACTATTATATGTGGTTGCATGTTGCGTATGATGTCTAGCTTGTATTGCTTCTAACTTTGTTGAATTGCATCTGCTTTGTCACATCCCTAGCTCCTGGCGATGCACTAGGCTAGATTCATGTGTGCATCATGTTTAAATTTTGCCTAAACCTGAAATGGGGATGTTCAAACCCCAGCACCAAATGAAATCCAACTAGGATCACAATGAAATATTTTCAATGATCCCAAAATGCCTTTGGAAATGTTCATCATTTCTGATAAAGGTAAAAACCTCTGCCAAAATGATAAACATATTTCTAGGTCATTTCTGGATTTTTAAATTAACTCATATTGTATTTGAATTGGGGCATTTAAATCCGATAAATATTTTAAATGCTCTAATAATTCTGAAACTAGTTGAGGGCTGTTGGGAATAATTTCAACAGTGCCCACAAATATTATCAGGATTTTTGGAAATGCTCTGGCATTTTTAATAAAGCCAAACACAATTACAGAAAATAGAAAACAGGAAATGGAAAAGAGAGAGAGAGATATAGGCCTCAGGCCACTTACCTGGACTGGGCCGGCCCACCTGGCCCATGCCAGTCACCACCTACCTTTGCCAGTAGGCAGAGGAGGGGGACAGCGCACCGCCGCCGAGCACGCGCCCGCGCCACCTCCTGCTTCCCCGGCCCCTCCTGGCGACGCCACGACGACGCCCCGAAGCCCCTGTCTCCTCTCCCTCACTCGCTGCGCTCTCTCCCTCCCCTCTGCCCTTTCTCCAGCAGCCGCCCGAGCGCCACCGAGCTCGCCGCTGACGCCCGCCTGACCACCGTGCTCCCCTCAACTCCCCACCTCGTCTGCAAGCTCCGCCATCGTCCGCTGCTTCGCCCCACCCTGGCCCCGAGCGCTGGGACGGCCTGCAACGCTGGCTGCTTCATCTTCTTCCTCCTCGGTCGCCGAAGGCCGCGCCCGTCGATTCGCCGCCGTCTCCGCGTCCCCGAGCCTGCTGACCGCCCCCTCGAACCCGCTGTGAGCTCCTGCTCCTCCCCCCTTTCTCACCCCCTCCGTTCTTGCCCGTTAGCCGCCGCCCCCGTGAAACCGAGCTCCGGCCATCGCCATGGCCAGCGAGCCCCGCGCTCCCGAGCTCCACCGCTCGCCCCAGTAGCACCTGCCTGCTAACCATGCTCTCAGGAGCCGAACGCACGCACCAGCTCCTTCTCCCGTGCACCGCAGCATCGTCCTCACCGATGCCCGAACTCCGGCCGCCGCGCAAGTCGCTGCCGCCGTCGACTTAGGCCACTGGAGCCGCTGCTGCGTGCACCACTCGACGCGGACGAGCCTCCCCGTCGCGTAGATGCCCTCCGCCGGCCATTTGGTCGCCGTAGGAGGAATCCCGAGCCCCTCTGACGTCTCTGGCCCTGCCGGCGACGAGCCCTGGGTCAACTCCGGCGAGTTTGACCCGGGTTGACCCTGTTTGACTTCCCCTGAGTCACTAACATGTGGGGCCAACCCCTAACTAATTTCTAGTTTAGGATTAAATTAGTGTTAATTAACCCTGTCAATTAGCTGACCAAATGACATGCGGGCCCCACTGTCAGTTTGACCTGGACCGCCCCGTTGACCAGCTGACGTCACAGTGACGCAGTGCTGACGCAATAACTCATTTTCTGGATTTTTATAATTCAGGAAATTCCAGAAAATGCCCTAAACTTCTAAAATTTATAGGAATACAACCGTAGCACCAAATGAAACAAATTATATATGAAAAATGATCAGAAAAATCCAATCTATCCATCTGTACCATTTTCATGCATGTTAGAACAATTTAAGGCTGCTGTTTAGGACAAATCATGTAAATGGCATTTGAATTTCCACATATGAAGTTTGAATTTGAACCTAAGGTTCAAACCAACTCCATTTAATATGTTGCTAGTTGCATTAGCTCAAAACACATTCATATTGCCATGTCATAGCATGCATCATATTATGCATTGCATTGATCGTGTTTCTTCTCTGTTTGCCGGTGTTGTCCCCTCTCAGTAGACGTTGCTTCGACGTTGTGAGCGTTGACACTAATGAAGACTCAATGCTATCTTCAGAAGTGCCAGGCAAGCAAAACCCCCCTTGTTCATTCTGATACAATCCCACTCTCTCGCTCCTGCTCTCTTTTACTGCATTAGGACAAAAACGTTTCAACTGTTACATGCTGCGGTAGCTGAACCCCTTTATCCTCTGCATGACCTGCCATTGCCACAGTAAATAGATGAAACCCACTAGCATGAGTAGGAGTTGTTTGAGCCCTGATGTGCCTACTCATTCATGCTTGTTTGTCATGCCTGCTATTGCTTAGAGTTGTGTCAGGTCTGATTCATCGGGAATGAATTGGAAAGTTGTGAACATGTCCTACTGTGTGAGAGCTAAGTGTGTGAACACGATTTGGTAAAGGTAGCGGTGAGAGGCCATGTAGGAGTACATGGTGGGTTGTCTCATTGAAACCGTCCTCAGGAACTGGGTGCTGTGTTTGTGATCCATGAACAGTTACTACCACACTTTGGGCTCCGGGCGCTCCAAGCTCTCTCGACATATTAATCAACCTGATCTCTGTCCAGGAGTTGCAACTAGTTTCTGGTGTTTGTAGGTAGTGTTAGTAGTCTACCAAGTGGCACCCGGTACAGGTGGGCTTGGGACAGACTAGGCACACGTGGCCTGGTGTACCGAGTGGCACCCGGATGGTGGGCTCGGGAACCCTGCACACATCGTTTGGGGCCGTGAGCGACACCCCGGCCGGATCTCCTTGCGGATGGAACCCGAATAGGCGACAAACCTGGACGAGAGACTTGTGTGGTTAGTCAGGTCGTGGCCGACTCCCTCGCCAGGCTTCCGCTTGAAGGTTGCCGAGGTACACGACATGTACATGGTGGTAAGTGGCGAGAGCGTGTGTGACGAAGTACACCCCTGCAGGGTTAATATGATCTATTCGAATAGCCGTGTCCGCGGAAAAGGACTTCTGGGTTGCCTATAATAGTTCATAGACAAGTGAAAGTGGATACTCTAAAATGCGCAAGATAAGCGTGAGTGCTATGGATGGCGTCCTCGTAGGGAGACGGGAGCGGATCCATAGTGGTGTATTGATATGGTGAATATGTGGACTCGTGTGCGCCACCCCAAAAGAGTTGCTTGCAGTCGTGGTTTAGGTTAGCCACTGAGTCAAAGCTGGCTTGCTGCAGTTAAACTCCACCACCCCTTTTGTTGATACCGATGCATATGTAGATAGTTCTGATGTAAGTCTTGCTGGGTATATTTGTACTCACGTTTGCTTATTTTATGTTTTGCAGAGAGACGCCAGTCTCGCTAGTAGTCCCGTGTGGACTTCGACGTTTAGCTTGATACCTCAGCTACGATCTTGTGCCCTCGGCAGGATCTGGTAGATAGTCAGGCTTCTCAGCCTTTTTCATTTGTAGATGTTTGTACTCAGACATGTTAAGCTTCCGCATGTGCTTTGACTTGTATGCTCTGAATGTTGGGTCATGAGACCCATGTTTGTAATATTTGGCTCTTCGGAGCCTAATGAATAAATACTCTGGGTCGTAGAGTCTTGTTGTGATGCCATGTTGTATTTGCACATATCGAGCATATTGTGTGTATGATTGAAATGCTTGGTATGTGTGGGATCCGACAACCTAGTTGTTTATCCTTGGTAGCCTCTCTTATGGGGAAATGTAGTCTTGTGCTTCCATGAGCCATAGTAGTCCGCTACAGCCCGGTTCACCGGAGTCCTGCTAGCCCAGCACTACTGCTTCGGAACACTTGACTGGCCGGCAAGTGATTCACTTCGTTCCTGTGTCTGTCCCTTCGGGGAAATGTCACGCGGTGACATCCGGAGTCCTGCCTAGCCTGCTACAGCCCGGTTCACCGGAGTCCTGTTAGCCTAGTGCTACAGCCCGGATTCGCACGCTGCTGACCGACATGCTCGATGTTGATTCATGTATGCCTGTCCCCGTAAGTTAGTGCCACTTTGGGTTCACGACTAGTCATGTCGGCCCGGGTTCTCTGTCATATGGATGCTAGCGACACTATCATATACGTGAGCCAAAAGACGCAAACGGTCCCGGGCCATGGTAAGGCGACACCCGTGGGAATACCGTGCATGAGGCCGCAAAGTGATATGAGGTGTTACCGGCTAGATCGATGTGACTTGGAATCGGGGTCCTGACAACTTTGGTATCAGAGCCTGACTGCCTGTAGGATTACCAAGCCAAACTGGTCGAAGTTGAGTCTAGAAATGCTTTAGTTATATAAGGGAATTGATTGTGGAAGGGAATGTAAGGCTCTTTTTACTCCTTTACCCTATAGCCTTCTGATCTCAGTCATCCTCTTCTCTTCTACGGGGATTAAGAACTAGGCTTCTCATCTTTCTATCAGGATCACGTGTTACTAATCCGTAGACTCGTAGGATTGTTGGTCTGAAGCCTCAGTTCAGTTTCTACTACTTCCGTGTTCATAGTTGGTCTCGGAACCTTGATATTGTGATGTTGAGTGGTTATGCCACCATTTTTGCAGGATATCTCAAATCTTTTGAAGCATTTACAGCCGTTATGTTGTTCGAGTCATCCCAGGTTTCCAAACAATCTGATGCATTTGCAAAATCCTTTCCCTCTGTTTTTTGTGTCCCTTTGGGCCAGATTAAGCACACTACCGGTGCGTTGAGGCACTATATTGCCTCAGTATATATGTTGGAGCTATTATTATGACCCTAGGTGTTTTAGGGAGTCACCTAGTAATCTAGCAATGCTTTGTATCCCAAGTGTGATGATTCTGGCCATTATTCTCGAAAGCATCTCGTGATGCTATTTAGTAGTAGGTATTCTACTCCTGGGTTCTTGACCCAAGATTCACTCCACTTACCTCCTGTTGATAGTGTTTGCTCGTTCCTTTAGGATATTAGTGACCTTGCGACAGTTCTCGAGGTCCGTGGTATTTCCTTCTTCCAAATACCATCAACCATTATGGCAGAAGTTCTTTTAACCAAAAGATCACAACCAGGGCGCTCTTGAGGAGTACTCCATTCATATTGTGACTCTGCCAGTCCTTCCTCCTCTGCATGGGTTATCCGGAAGAAATATGTTGAATTTGTTCGACATACTAATCCATGCATCCGCAACTCAGAAAACCATATGTCCCTTTGAGTTGTCCCTCTTTAGTTATTTTCTGGCCCTCGTCTATCAATTGATAGTCAGGACTAGTTGTACATCTGTGTTATCGATGCGTACTATCCTTGTGGTCCGTCAAGCCGTTGTATTTCAGAATGACTAGGAACAAACTCCAGAACCTCGTCCATATCTATGATTGGGTCAAAGCAATTGTATTCCGCAGACCAAAATGCCAATCCAGCTTTTGCTCTGCTCTACCTTGGAGCGTTACCATCTTTATGTCAAGAGTGTCATGAGAATTGCACCACCTCTTATGAATTCTTGACGCAGTGATACTTCTCGCCATCATTATTCATTCCTCGGTCCCGTGTTGTCACAACCGGAATACCGACAAGTGAACCGTGATGTGTGAAATCAATACTCTGAGCAACTCGTTGCTTGGTAGTTAATGGCCATACTCTCATTCTTAGCGTGCTGGTTATAGAATCATCATCCTATGATTTATTGTGCGACCTAGTCCATTTCCCTGGTGCACCCCTCGATTAATGAGATAGGATTGTGTCAATCCATCACTCTCTTGGTCATATCGTCTTGCCCTGAAAAGCAAGATTGTTCTCGAGCTTAGCAACATATCGGTGGTACGTGATTTTCCGAATATCTTCTCGGAAGTATCACCCAGTCGTCACCTGACCGCTATGTTGAGTTCGTGATCATGTTGGTATTCTTGTAAACCACCCTTTCTCCAAGAATCTGTGTTGGATACCCCTGAGCTAGTTGGTTAAGCTGAACAACAACTTGGAGAGTTGGAAGATAAAAGCTTGCCTAACTTAGTTCATTCCAAAGGGATATCTTGTGTTTGTGTGTTTGTTGTAGAAAGATGATTTCTTCATCGATTGGTCCTGGTGATCAGTTGTTGAACCTATCGTCTTGCCCAACCCTTGATTTGAGTGTGGGCCATCGTCAAATGAAATCAGAACCAACGATATTCGTAATGTCGTCTTACTCGTGGTTGATCCCTCGAGCATACACCATTATATCCTTTGGGTCTGACCAATGCTATCACTTGTTCACATAATTATGGAATTCCATCTCCATGGAAACCTGGATGAATTGTTGTTGAGCCCATCAGCAACACTGCTACCTTCTTCATGATTCATGTTGAACATCCAGCTAGTATTGGAAACTTTGTAAGCATTGCCTTCATGTTCCGCTCATGAGGTATACGTTTGGATGAAAGTAGTGACTTCCTCTAATTCACGTGTATCTGAAGTAAGTTGCCACCGTGAATTTGAGAAAGTTTGTTTTTGCTTCCTTTGGAATCATCCCAAGTCAGCCATGCACATGTGCGAAGTATTCTATGGTTTGGAGACTTGCAACCTTCATTCTATATGTATCCCTAGCACACCAAGCCACTGATTGATTTGTTCAAGGAGAAGAAGTTTCTTCTTAAGAGCTAGACTTACGCAAGGACTTCGACATCCTTGTTGATGGTTCCTAACCAGAACTCGGTAGTGTTTCATTGTAAGACTACCATGTGAGCATGCTTGTCTGGGACAACGTGTTCACGTCTTTGTAGCAGAACCCGCTCATGTTTTGGAGCTTGCTACCAAAGTTCATCCCCTGAGAATCTCGCAACGTCATCTCGTCGATTTGTGTTGCAAACTTTCATTTTTCCTTCTAGACTTGATGAGTCTGGAATATCCTGACACCAACCAGATCTGAATCTCGGGCAGATAAGATGGTTGGAACATCTCCCAATAGCTATAATATTGGTCTTCGTAACCCGGTAAGTGGATGTCGTGGCCAACACACCCAGCCGGAAGACCTATTATTGTAGTAACTTGATTGAGGAAGTTGGCCACCTCCCCATAAGGATTTCGTAGGATTTGCTCCCTAGTTGTTCCTTATGGATTTTTATACTTCCGAAGTCCGACCTTTACCTGATGTTCTAGATATCAAACCATATCTATGAATGGATTACGCTAGCACATCCAGGAGAACATTAGAAGCGGAGTGCTAAATGTCTCTCGGTCGATCATCCAGATTTGCTTCTTGGCATTGCTAAGGAAAAATCTGAGAAAGTGATGTCCTCCTTTGCACCTGCATCCTCCATCACCGTTCATCATGGTAGTATGTTGTGTTGCCAGGATCCTCGACACGGATAATGGTAAAACCTTGATGAATATGGAAATGCTCAAGTTCTTGAGAGCACGCGCAAGCAAAATCATCCATCGCGTTGTCTTCAACAAGGTAGTCCACATCATCCGTTCTAGTCCGATTATGCCATTCTTTCGAATTCGTTCACACGATCGTTTGTGATTGCCTTAAGCTGGTTTAAAGAGTTTCAATGATCTTTGAATCAAAATTAATTCTTTTTACCACTTAAGGGGATATTCTGCGAGTCATCTTCCTTAATATGTCTCGTTATGGTATCATGGCAACTCAACTCCTCGCTACGTTGACAACCATTCACCACCTTCGTAAGTGTGGAATTGTTGCCTACCCAGTGAACCTTCGTCATCTGTTTCACTCCATCCCTCTGGATGTATGATTCGTGTCTCAGCTCAAGGGATGTTACTATGTCCTATTCCGTGAGTTCAGCGTGAGATGCTCAATCTTCGAGAAGATCGATTCCTATAGAGTTTCTTCTGTCGTCATCATGTTGGATGAAGATCCCAAAAGCAAAGACGACAAGATCAATTTGAAGCAATGAGTCAACATCTTCGATGAGGGTATTGGATCGAGGAGATTGTGTTAGCTTTTGTGTCCCCTTTCATCTTACCCTACGCTTGAATCTCGGGACGAGATTTTTGTTTAGTGGGTGTGAGTTGTCACATCCCTAGCTCCTGGCGATGCACTAGGCTAGATTCATGTGTGCATCATGTTTAAATTTTGCCTAAACCTGAAATGGGGATGTTCAAACCCCAGCACCAAATGAAATCCAACTAGGATCACAATGAAATATTTTCAATGATCCCAAAATACCTTTGGAAATGTTCATCATTTCTGATAAAGGTAAAAACCTCTGCCAAAATGATAAACATATTTCTAGGTCATTTCTTGATTTTTAAATTAACTCATATTGTATTTGAATTGGGGCATTTAAATCCTATAATATTTTAAATGCTCTAATAATTCTGAAACTAGTTGAGGGCTGTTGGGAATAATTTCAACAGTGCCCACAAATATTATCAGGATTTTTGGAAATGCTCTGGCATTTTTAATAAAGCCAAACACAATTACAGAAAATAGAAAACAGGAAATGGAAAAGAGAGAGAGAGATATAGGCCTCAGGCCACTTACCTGGACTGGGCCGGCCCACCTGGCCCATGCCAGTCACCACCTACCTTTGCCAGCAGGCAGAGGAGGGGGACAGCGCACCGCCGCCGAGCACGCGCCAGCGCCACCTCCTGCTTCCCCGGCCCCTCCTGGCGACGCCACGATGACGCCCCGAAGCCCCTGTCTCCTCTCCCTCACTCGCTGCGCTCTCTCCCTCCCCTCTGCCCTTTCTCCAGCAGCCGCCCGAGCGCCACCGAGCTCGCCACTGACGCCCGCCTGACCACCGTGCTCCCCTCAACTCCCCACCTCGTCAGCAAGCTCCGCCATCGTCCGCTGCTTCGCCCCACCCTGGCCCCGAGCGCTGGGACGGCCTGCAACGCCGGCTGCTTCATCTTCTTCCTCCTCGGTCGCCGAAGGCCGCGCTCGTCGATTCGCC
>NC_057811.1:207388652-207417692 GCF_018294505.1 Triticum aestivum | reverse complement strand
CGCCGCCCCCGTGAAACCGAGCTCCGGCCATCGCCATGGCCAGCGAGCCCCGCGCTCCCGAGCTCCTCCGCTCGCCCCAGTAGCACCCGCCTGCTAACCATGCTCTCAGGAGCCGAACGCACGCACCAGCTCCTTCTCCCGTGCACCGCAGCGTCGTCCTCACCGACGCCTGAACTCCGGCCGCCGCACAAGTCGCTGCCGCCGTCGACTTAGGCCACTGGAGCCGCTGCTGCATGCACCACTCGACGCGGACGAGCCTCCCCTTCGTGTAGATGCCCTCCGCCGGCCATTTGGTCGCCGTAGGAGGAATCCCGAGCCCCTCCGCCGTCTCTGGCCCTGCCGGCAACGAGCCCCGGTTCAACTCCAGCGAGTTTGACCCGAGTTGACCCTGTTTGACTTCCCCCTAAGTCACTAACATGTGGGGCCAACCCCTAACTAATTTCTAGTTTAGGATTAAATTAGTGTTAATTAACCCTGTAAATTAGCTGAGCAGATGACATGCGGGCCCCACTGTCGGTTTGACCTGGACCGCCCCGTTGACCAGCTGACGTCACAGTGACGCAGTGCTGACGCAATAACTCATTTTCTGGATTTTTATAATTCAGGAAATTCCAGAAAATGCCCTAAACTTCTAAAATTTATAGGAATACAACCGTAGCACCAAATGAAACAAATTATATATGAAAAATGATCAGAAAAATACAATCTATCCATCTGTACCATTTTCATGCATGTTAGAACAATTTAAGGCTGCTGTTTAGGACAAATCATGTAAATGGCATTTGAATTTCCACATATGAAGTTTGAATTTGAACCTAAGGTTCAAACCAACTCCATTTAATATGTTGCTAGTTGCATTAGCTCAAAACACATTCATATTGCCATGTCATAGCATGCATCATATTGTGCATTGCATTGATCGTGTTTCTTCTCTGTTTGCCGGTGTTGTCCCCTCTCAGTAGACGTTGCTTCGACGTTGTGAGCGTTGACACTAATGAAGACTCAATGCTATCTTCAGAAGTGCCAGGCAAGCAAAACCCCCCTTGTTCATTCTGATACAATCCCACTCTCTCGCTCCTGCTCTCTTTTACTACATTAGGACAACAACGTTTCAACTGTTACATGCTGCGGTAGCTGAACCCCTTTATCCTCTGCATGACCTGCCATTGCCACAGTAAATAGATGAAACCCACTAGCATGAGTAGGAGTTGTTTGAGCCCTGATGTGCCTACTCATTCATGCTTGTTTGTCATGCCTGCTATTGCTTAGAGTTGTGTCAGGTCTGATTCATCGGGAATGAATTGGAAAGTTGTGAACATGTCCTACTGTGTGAGAGCTATGTGTGTGAACACGATTTGGTAAAGGTAGCGGTGAGAGGCCATGTAGGAGTACATGGTGGGTTGTCTCATTGAAACCGTCCTCAGGAACTGGGTGCTGTGTTTGTGATCCATGAACAGTTACTACCACACTTAGGGCTCCGGGCGCTCCAAGCTCTCTCGACTTATTAATCAACCTGATCTCTGTCCAGGAGTTGCAACTAGTTTCTGGTGTTTGTAGGTAGTGTTAGTAGTCTACCAAGTGGCACCCGGTACAGGTGGGCTTGGGACAGACTAGGCACACGTGGCCTGGTGTACCAAGTGGCACCCGGATGGTGGGCTCGGGAACCCTGCACACATCGTTTGGGGCCGTGAGCGACACCCCGGCCGGATCTCCTTGCGGATGGAACCCGAATAGGCGATAAACATGGACGAGAGACTTGTGTGGTTAGTTAGGTCGTGGCCGACTCCCTCGCCAGGCTTCCGCTTGAAGGTTGCCGAGGTACACGACGTGTACATGGTGGTAAGTGGCGAGAGCGTGTGTGACGAAGTACACCCCTGCAGGGTTAATATGATCTATTCGAATAGCCGTGTCCGCAGAAAAGGACTTCTGGGTTGCCTATAACAGTTCATAGACAAGTGAAAGTGGATACTCTAAAATGCGCAAGATAAGCGTGAGTGCTATGGATGGCGTCCTCGTAGGGAGACGGGAGCGGATCCATAGTGGTGTATTGATATGTTGAATATGTGGACTCGTGTGTGCCACCCCAAAAGAGTTGCTTGCAGTCGTAGTTCAGGTTAGCCACTGAGTCAAAGCTGGCTTGCTGCAGTTAAACTCCACCACCCCTTTTGTTGATACCGATGCATATGTAGATAGTTCTGATGTAAGTCTTGTTGGGTACATTTGTACTCACGTTTGCTTATTTTATGTTTTGCAGAGAGACGCCAGTCTCGCTATTAGTCCCGTGTGGACTTCGACGTTTAGCTTGATACCTCAGCTACGATCTTGTGCCCTCGACAGGATCTGGTAGATAGTCAGGCTTCTCAGCCTTTTTCATTTGTAGATGTCTGTACTCAGACATGTTAAGCTTCCGCATGTGCTTTGACTTGTATGCTCTGAATGTTGGGTCATGAGACCCATGTTTGTAATATCTGGCTCTTCGGAGCCTAATGAATAAATAGTCTGGGTCGTAGAGTCTTGTTGTGATGCCATGTTGTATTTGCACATATCGAGCATATTGTGTGTATGATTGAAATGCTTGGTATGTGTGGGATCAGACAACCTAGTTGTTTATCCTTGGTAGCCTCTCTTATGGGAAAATGTAGTCTTGTGCTTCCATGAGCCATAGTAGTCCGCTACAGCCCGGTTCACCGGAGTCCTGCTAGCCCAGCACTACTGCTCTGGAACACTTGACTGGCCGGCATGTGATTCACTTTGTTCCTGTGTCTGTCCCTTCGGGGAAATGTCACGCGGTGACATCCGGAGTCCTGCCTAGCCTGCTACAGCCCGGTTCACCGGAGTCCTGTTAGCCCAGTGCTACAGCCCGGATTCGCACGCTGCTGACCAACATGCTCGATGTTGATTCATGTATGCCTGTCCCCGTAAGTTAGTGCCACTTTGGGTTCACGACTAGTCATGTCGGCCCGGGTTCTCTGTCATATGGATGCTAGCGACACTATCATATACGTGAGCCAAAAGACGCAAACGGTCCCGGGCCATGGTAAGGCGACACCCGTGGGAATACCGTGCGTGAGGCCCCAAAGTGATATGAGGTGTTACCGGCTAGATCGATGTGACTTGGAATCGGGGTCCTGACATGCTTACTTTACACATAATGCCTCTGAATATGACATGTGTTCCTGTTTCTACATCAGACTACTATTCTTGCATATCCCGCATCAGTCACTTATGATAAGGCACCTTTAAGTCTCCACTGTGATATTGGTTGTGTCTTGCATATGATTTCTAGCATGTACTGCTTCTAATTTGTTGAAATGCCATACAGTTTGAACTTGGCAGAGTGATATTGGTTGCGTCTTTCATATGGTGTCTAGCTTGCAGTGCTTCTAATTTGTTGAAATGCCTTCTGCTTAGTTACCACATCATAGGTGTGAATATGTCACACCATCCTGTTTTTCATACATATTCCATCCTCGCATCATGTGTTTGCCTTTCATCCGAGTAGTGTTCGTCAGTATCATGCATGAATGAGTTCTGAAGAGCGAATTTTATTCCTTTTTCTTATCGGTTTGACTTCACAATGCAAATTCATTACAGCTGAAGGAAATTAGTCCGGCAGTGGATGATGGTGGTCCTTCGGAGCAACTCGAACAGGGGGTCTCTACAGATTCTACTCCGCCATCCTCCCAACAAGATTCGCAAGACAACACATGGCTAGACAATCAACGTAGTTGTGTAATGATGAGCACATCTCCCCTACTCCACCATCACAGGTCCTTGCTCTAACTTGACACTATTATATGTGGTTGCATGTTGCATATGATGTCTAGCTTGTATTGCCTCTAACTTGAATTGCATCTGCTTACTTTACACATAATGCCTGTGAATATGACACGTGTTCCTGTTTCTAGAACATACGTGTACATGATGAGCACATCTCCCCTACTCCACCATCACAGGTGCTTGCTCTTACTTGGAACTGTTATACGTGGTTGCGTTTTCCGTATGATGTCTAGATTGTATTGCTTCTGATTATGTTGAATTGCATCTGCGTAGCTTACAACTTATACCTGCAACGATCACTTACCCATAAGACACATTTAACTTGGGGCTGTGATGTAGGTTGCATCTTGCATTGTCTTCTAGCTTGTACTGCTTCTAATTTCTTGAAATGGCACTTACGACGAGACACTTTTTACCTGATAGAGTGATATTGGTTGCATGTTCATATGGTGCCTAGCTTTCATTTCTTCTAATTTTGTTGAAATGCCTTCCGCTTACTGTTTTTTCATACATATTCCATCCTCCTATCGTACGTGTGAATATGAAACACTGTCTTTTTTTGTATATATTCCATCCTCCTATCCTGCGCTTGCCTTACATCAAAGTAGTGTTCGTCTGTATCATGCATCAACCAGTTATGCAGTGCTAATTTTATTCATCTTCTTGTGCTTTTGACTTCATAAGGCAATATCAGAAAATAGGAAGGAAAAGAGTAAGTTAGGGGATGTTGGTGGTCCTCCGGACCGACGCAAACAGAGACTCTCTAGATTTGCCACTGCTACTGCTAATGAAGTTGAAGTCCCAAGTCTACATGATGAGTTCATCTCCCATACTCCATCATCGCAGGTGCTTGCTCTAAGTTGACAGTGTGATAATTGGTTTCATGTTGCATATGTTGTCTAGCCTGTATTTCTTCTATTTTGATTAAGTTGCACGTGCTGAGTTCATACGTTATACATGTGCATATGACATGGCTTTCTGTGTCTAGAATACACTGCATCTATCTATCATACCATGTTCTTACATCAAAGTACTTCCATTGTGTATCCCGCATCAGTCACTCATGATTGGACGCTTTTAACATGGCAGTTTGATAGTGGTTGCATCTTGCATTGATTTCTACGTTGTACTGCTTCTAATTTTTCGAATTTCCACTTATGACAAGACACTTTTAACTTGGCAGAGTAATATTGGTTGCATCTTTCATATGGTGTCTAGCTTGCATTACTTCTATTTTCTTGAAAATCCTTCTGCTTAGTTTGCACATCGTAGCTGTGAATATGTCATGTCGTCCTGTTTTTCTTACATATTCCATCCTCATATGGTTGTCTTACATCAAAGTATTGCTTGTCTGTATCATGCATCAATGAGTTCTGAAGAGTGATTTTATTCTTTTGTGTTGTGGGTACAACTTGACATGGCAAAGTCAAAAAAGAGCAAGGAAAATAATATAGTAGGGAGTGTTGTTACTCGTCGGGTGAAACGGAAAAGGTTCTGCCGTCGAGATTCTGCTGGTACTTATAGTGCAGTAGAAGGTCCAAGTCCACCGGCTAAATCTACAAACACAGTATCACCTGCTCCAGCAGCTGCAACATCCGCTTCAACTGTACCAGCATCTCAACCAGTTACTCATTCGTTTGCTCCGGAACTGGCCAGTTCCCAAGCTGCCTTCACACCTAACACTACTTCCAAAGCACTGCTGACACAACAGGACTTGGCAAGATCAGATGAACCTCATGAGCATCAACACCAAGAAGGTACCTGACCGAGTCAAGTTGCAGTTGCATGCTCCTTTATATGTACTCTTACAGTTTGATGTACACTAACACTTTCCATATTCGTTGTTGAACTAGCACCACGGCGCAAGCGGAAACAGACATCAGGGATAATGCTTGACAGATTAACAAAATCTAAAGGAGGAAGAATGGAGATCCATTTAGAGGCAGGTTTAAAAAGGCCACGTGATGCTACAGAGTCAGCCAAGTTAGTATCAGTGGCAGTCATTGCCGTTAGGTGTCATGCACGTATCCTCCCAGCGTGGATCCAGTACAGGAATGAGAAAGACAATACCCAGTTTAACACCTTCCTTGACCATTTATCCATAAGTAATGTTATTCATCGCAATTAGTAATATTGTCTTGCTCTGTCCCATACTTTCTAGCTTCCTCCTAATAAGACTCACATTCTTTTTTGAACAGATGAGGTTCAAGTTGGATCCGAAAGATGATGCAAATAAACAAGCATGCACTCATGTTTTTCAGTCTACTCTGCGACAGTATCGGTACCACCTTAGAAAATCTCACTTTGAAGGCAAGGCTAACAATGAAATCGCCCAAACATCTCTAGTGGAATATATTACAGATGAAGACTGGACAACCCTCGTTAAACACTGGTCTGATCCAAAGTATCAGGTAGACTATATGTATTTGATCAGACCACATATTGAACTTGTATTTATGTATGTGCCTTACAAGTGTATCTTCTTCTAGGCTAACTGTTTGAAGAACAAAACAAACCGTTCTAAGGTGAAATTCCAATAGACAACAGGATCTCGTAGCTATATTGCACACTACGAGGCTCTTGTAAATAGCTGCTACTTCCTTCTTTTTTTGTGCCATATTATCGTATCTATTGACTTGTTCCAAATACAGAGGAAAGCCCTAGTGGACCAAAAAGAACCTGAACCGAATGCAGTGCAAATCTTCAAGGATTGCCACACCAGCAAGATGAAGGGCATGAGCACACCAGTTCAAGCCGCTATTGTAAGTCCTTACTCCTCCTGCCTTGAACTGATTGGTACTGTGATGTGTTCATTTAACTACTTGGTTTGCAGCCAATGTCAGTTACTCTGTTCACTTTTATTCACAGTTGTCTTAACGTATCATTTCACCTTACATGGTTTAAAAGAGATGAAGGATATTCTTTTGGTCTTGATCTGTAATCCAGTTGTTATGTTCACGTGCGCACACAATGATAAAATAGCCTGTTTGTTTTATATCTGTTTGCCCATGATATGAATGATGTCATACTATGTTCATCCTACTTTAAACCATGTCTCTTTATCCTTAGATGTCAACGAATGTGAGGAAATAGACAATATAGTAGGCATGCTACATGGACATATGTTCCGAAAGTGATTTTATTATGTAGTTGGCACTACAATACATGCTAATGTATTATAGTAGTTCACCAAAATAAGTTATATATAAACGTTTAACCTACTTTGTTTGTTTTTGTCTCATTAGTAACTTAGCTGCTACACTAATCTACAAGTTCAAACTTTCAGGAAGCTATGGAACAAATGATTGAACAGCTACAACCACCTGAAGGTGACGAGGCTACTACAGGCACAATGTCACCTCTTGCTGCAGTGCGTCAGTATCTCTCCACTAACAATGCAAAAAGCACCTTCCTGCGTAATTCTGGGTTGGTTGTCAAGGTAACCTCGTCCAAATCGCCTACTGAACAAAATTTTCCTGCTAGATAGAGTGATATATCTGTGCTCCAGACACAAGTCCAATCCCTAATGGACGTTGTTTCTGAAACAAGAATAGTGGTTGAGAAATGTCGCCAAGATATGAATGGTTTTGAAACCAGACTACCAGACATCACTTCGTTGTTCAAGAGCAATGGCGGAAAAAAGGTGGAGATCGTGCTGCTCCATCAGATTCTACAGCCTGAAAACATTAGCACTCAGGTCAAATGATTTGTGCTTCTATACATCTGATGGTGCTTTTATCTGGAAGGACTGTAAACTTTATGCCAACAGGCCTTTTGTTGTATGGTTGGAATTTATTTTGTTGTGATACAACATTTATGATGCTGCCTCAAGCTGCAGTAATTACGACGCTATTTTTGTATAGTGTAGGTTTATCTTAGTAATGTATTCGGCCGAAAGCTTCATAAGAGCCCAACATGCCAATATTCGTCGGGCCCATTCCAATTGGGCTAAAAACGATTACGGGCCGAAATTGGCATGTAGCTCACTAAAAATATCTGGGCCTAAATCAGCATAAGCTTTCATATTTTTCTGGTAGGCTTGTGCCCATAGTGGGCCTTTAACAGGCCTAAACATAATTTGGGCCCTCAGTAAAAATAGGCCGTTTACAGGTGTAAATATCCCGAGCCCATAAAAACATGGGCCTTTAATAGACCGAAAGTGAGATTGGGCCCTGATTGTGCCAAATAACCCACTGGACTTAGCAGGCCGTAATGGTGGCCCATTTACGATGCGGATCTTTGACAGGCCGAAATTCGGACGGGCCGTAAATGCCCTGACCTAATACACGGGCCTTTAACAGGCCGGAACTTCGGTCGGGCTAGATTATCGTCATTTTTATATGGGCCGTTAATGGGCCCGATATGACGTTGGGCCACATATGGCCCATGGTTTACGTCCGGCGTTAACATGCCGAAAATGACAACAGGCCGAAAGTGGCCCAAAGCTATAGT
This sequence comes from Triticum aestivum, assembly GCF_018294505.1. Taxonomy (NCBI): domain Eukaryota; kingdom Viridiplantae; phylum Streptophyta; class Magnoliopsida; order Poales; family Poaceae; genus Triticum; species Triticum aestivum. The sequence goes on along the minus strand of NC_057811.1, from coordinate 207,409,460 downwards.
GGGCCTCTAAGAGGCCGAATGTCAGACATGGCCGAACATGACCCAAATCCTTCACGGTCGTTTATGGGCCGAAAGTTTTGATGGCCTGTAAATGGGCCCAAATGAAGCCGGACCTTTAACAGGACGGAAATACACCGGGCCATAATTCGGCCCAATTACTTAGCGGACTGTTAACGGGCCAGAAGTGACCATGGGCCGCGTTGATGACAAGTTTAGGATAGGTCATTGACGGGCCGATTTGACAGAGAATGTTGGGCCTTTAGCTGGGCCGGCCCATTATGGTCTGTAGAATCTTGTGGGCCTTTAGTTTGGCCGGCCCATTGTGGTCCGCAAAATCTTGTGGGCCTTTAGCTAGGCCGGCCCATTATGGTCTACAAAATCGTGTGGGCCTTTAGCTGGGCCGGCCCATTATGGTCTGCTAAATTTTGTGGGCCTTTAGCTGGGCCGGCCCATTATGGTCTGCTAAATCTTATGGGCCTTCGGTTGGGCCGGCCCATTTAAACTTTGTGGGCCACTTTTGGGCCGGTCCACGTGTCAACATATCATAGGCCCATCTCGACCGTTGGATGAGTGACACCTGTGCCAACGCGGAGCTGACGCGTGGATCCGTCAGCCAATGAGAATTTTACACGTGGAAAATAGGCATTGGTCGTGGCTGTTAATGGGTTATCGGATCCAAAATCCGACCCGATAGCTTAATGGCGTTCCGTTACGGTGGATGCCATGTGTCGGTCACCCTTGACGAAAGCACTTCTGTGATGCACGATTTATCGTCATGGAAGTGGACACTTCCGTGATGATAATTTTGGCAATGTCATGGAACGCTTCTACGACAGCACAGGTATGACTATCTTGATTCTGTCGTAAATTTGTCATGGATGTACATGCATGACAGAAAACGCGACCTACTGTGACAAACACGTATCATCACGGAAGTGTATTTTTTTTGTAGTTAGGGTTGGTTGAAGGGGCACTCCTGCCTTCTTGGCGTGCTGAACCTGCGGCCATGTCGCTCCTTTCCCCCGGTTTGGTGTGGAGATTGGCAGGCGTGCCCAAGACTCCTCCGCTGGTCATGGACGGCAATCTGTTGGCTTCGATCTTCGGCTCCTCTCCAAGCAGCGGGCCCCGGTCAGCTTGGGCTCCTCGCGAGGACTGGTTGACGTCAGGCTCGGCGTCAGCCCCCCAGCCCCCTACCTGGAGGGGGCGCACCACTTGGCGCCACGCCCGCAGCCCCCGAGGTGGAGGACGAGGTGGGCTGAGCGTTCGAGCTCGAGCGCGGGCGGAGCATGGTTCGTCACGAGCTCTTCCAGGAGGCGATGGGCGCGATGTGTCGACTTGGTGAAGAGCTCGCGAGTGTCGATTCGCGTCTTGAGGCTGAAGGTCTCCTGCTGGCGGAGGAGCGGCGCAAGCTGAAGGTGGCCATCAACCTCGGCCGCTATCAACGCGACCTTGAGAACGCGAAGGCCGAGGCGTCTCTCAAGGTTTCCCATGAAGCCCGCTCACGAGCTTTGGACGAGGCTCGCGAGGCTGACCGCCGCCGCGAGGTTGCGGAGAAGCGCGCGTGGGAGCTCCAGGCCTGGAGCGCGTTTCTTGAGCAGCAGGTGGAGGCGCACAAGGCCGCTCTTGGGTCGCTGAGGGGGACGCCCGCGGAGGAAGAGGAGGTCCGGAAGCGTGAGGAGGCGCTGGCCCTCGAGGCCGTGGAGCGCAGCCTCGAGCTCGAGCAACTGGAGACAAGGGAGCATTGAGTTGCCCAAGCAGAAGATGCCGTCGGGGCTCGCGAGGCTAGAGTCGAGGAGGAGGTTGATCGCCGGTTGGCCGAGGTTCGCGCCGATCTGGAGGGTAGGTACGACCTGAAGCTAAAGCTCGCAGGCGCGGAGGATGAGGGCAGGGCCGCTGCCCTTAGGCCCAGGTTGGACGAGGCTGAGAGGCATGCGGAAGCCACGGCCGCCGCCCTGGTTACGCAGCAGGCGGACTTGGCCTCCGCCCGTGCCGAGCTGCGTTCCCTCTGGAGGTGGATTGATGACACAGAGGCCGTCGCGAGGCAAAACACGGAGTGCGCCAGCGATGAACGCTGGAGCGCGACCATGCCCCTGTGCTTCAGGATCTCCGGAACAGGGCAAATATCGCCATGGGCCATATTTGCGACGTGGAGGCGCCGACCCCTCACTCGAATGATTATGCCAGCCACCTGACCTTCTTCACCGAGGTGGTGACGCGCCTGGAGGCTCAATCTACCAGAGCTCGCCAGCTTGTGGAGGAAAGGGGGCGTGGCCTGCTCGAGCGCGCTTTCTCCCGTGTCTTCAGCCACCTCCTGAATGCCGACCCCAACTTTGATTTCGCCGCCGCCATCGCCCCCGTACCCACGGCTGTCCGGGGCGACCTAGCGCGTTGGGTCGAGGACAATGTGGACGCGGTGGTCAGGGCCTTCACTTCGGAGGATGACGCGGTAGTGGTCGTCGCAGACGAAGGCGACGTGGTTGACGACGGCGTCGGGGGCGTCGCTGGCGGTGGCGACATTGCCGATGAAGACGATGACGACGCGAGCGATGCATCCGAGGGTGACGTAGCGAGCGACATTTCTGGCTGATCCCATGTTCTCCTGTCGTTTCATCCTGCAAACGAAGCTCGGGCAGGGCCCTTGGAAAACTTGTAAGAGCATTTTGGGAGGGGGAGCCCCTCATGTAAGCAAATTGTAGTTTTTACTTTCCCATGCGATGTGAGTTTGTGTCCTCGTGAACTTGTGAATCTGGACGCGAGTTCTCTGCCTTGGTTTACCTTAGTCAGCGCCAGCTTTGAGCTGGGCTGCGACGTGTTGAGTTCCTGAGAACCCTGCGGAGCTCGTCGCCCTGTTAGAAGGGGCCCCACTAGAGCTGAGCACGAGTTGTAGTGCTTGCGCGCACTTGGCGTGCGCGCTTCGCGCTGTCCCGCTCGCGAGGAGCTCGTGAGGGGAAGGCGATGGACATGAGTCCCAGTCAAAACGAGATCCAGAAGGTAAGAAATTGCTCGAATAAGAAAAGGCTCCCCCCACGCGCATCAATAAAAACTCAGCTTCAACTCAAATCTAGATCCAGAAAGCAAAGCTACAGAGAGAGAGATCCAAAGCAAAAGGCCGCGTCTCGCAACTAGTCTAGTCTTCTGGTCTTCAAGTCTTCTCACCAGCGCGGAGCTAAGTGCTGCCACTAGGCGTGGGAGGGATCCCCAGGGCCTGAGGCCGGCACCCCTGAGACTCCGGGGCGTGTACAGCCCCAACTCATTATTACGTGAGAGTGTCACGGGGTGCGAGCTTCACAGGCACTGGGCCTTCTTCACAGGTACCGACCTTGCTTCATATAGCCAGACGAGGGCCCCACCTTGCGCCACCCTTGACTTCCTTTGGGACGACCAGTCACCGGGACGGCACAAAGGAGGGAAAGGGGACGCCAGCGGTGCCCCCAGCGACCACAGGTCCTCTGCCGGGGGAAGGGTTGTCGAGGCCTCCCCGGCAGAGGGCCTACCTCCGGGTGTCGCCAGGCGTCACGCGCCGCGGGGAGGGGCCTTGCTCCTGGTTTCCTCCCAGCGGCCCCCAGCGTGTCTCCCTTGTTGGAATGGATGCTGCCATGCTAGGGTCGTCCATCGACGCTGCAACCTGAGTCATCTCCAGCCCATGGTTAGCATAAGCCTGGTCCTGAGAGATTAGCGGTACCCTGTAGTTGCCGTTGCCGGCGTGACTGTCGTGGTTCTCCGTTGGTTCTTGGAAGGCTTCGACTCCTAGCGCCCCCTCACCCCAATCTTCTCCAATGAACGAGCCAGGGTCGTCCTCTAGGGCGTACCCTTGGTCCATCATGCGGGGCACGTAGGCTTCCGGGGCCGTCACCCCGAACACCTTGCCGTGGTGCCCCACGCTCCATGTTGCTCGGCCCATGGTGGCGTCCTGGGGATGACAGCACAGCATCCGGCTGGGACCATGGAGGGCGACGGTTGCGCCCGTGCCCGTCGCAGGCAGCATGGGGGAGTCAGAGCCCCCTACGCCGCTGGCCGTGCTGATGTTGATGAAGCCCCCGGGCGTAGTTGATGGCGCGCGGATGTGGTAGGTTCGCCGCGCGGCCCTGCAGTGGCCTGGGGAGGGAGTCGATAGCAGAAGGGTGGTGCTCCCGACGCCGCTGCATCCAGCAGCTCGGCAACACGCTCCAGCAGTGTGTCCCAGCCGCTTTCCATCAGCCTGCACTGGAGCAGCTCCCTTGCCACGGTGAGCGCTGCCCGCATGTTTGCTTGCTCCCACCGTGAGTGCGGTGCCGTTGCTGCGGCATGGCTCTCTGCTCTTGCCGCGGCTCGTACTTGCCACGGGGTGAGGGTGGACGACTCATGGCCGCGCTGCCTGCGCCCGGCAGAGTTTGGCGGCGCTCGCGCCGCCTGGAGTGCGGGGTCGAGACCTTCATGGGCAGGCGGCGCTGCCCGGGCCGGCCACGCAGCCCAGCGATTGGAGCCGGCCCTTGAGTCGCCGGACATCGTGGCTGTGGAGCGTTGGCGAGCTGGTTGGTGGAGAAGAAGCTCCGGTGCACCCCTACCTGGCGCGCCAAATGTCGGATGCGGGGTTCCGGCAAACCCTTAAGGTTCGAACAGTGGGGTGCGTGCAAAGTCTTTCCCTCCTACCGATCTACGCCCTAGCTCGCTAAAATCTCGCGGACGAACTCGACGAACTCGCAACAGAGAAAGACACAAGGTTTATACTGGCTCGGGCCACCGTTGTGGTGTAATACCCTACTCCAGTGTGGTGGTGGTGGATTGCCTCTTGGGCTGGTAATGAACAGTACAAGGGAAGAACAACCTCCTGAGGTTGAGCTGTTCTTGTGAGTAGGCTCTCGATCGGGTCGGATCAAGCCAAGATGAGATGCCTCTACTATGGTGGCTAGCTCTACCTATATAGGCCCTGGTCCTCTTCCCAAATATCGAGCGGGAAGGGAGCCAACAACGGCGGGCAAATTTGAAGGGGGATAGCCAGTACAAGCTATCCTGACAAAAGCAGTCTCCGCCTGCGAAAAGCTCTGGTGGTGACGCTGCCTTGGGCTCTACGATGACCTCCGTCTTGCCGTCCTCCTGGTCTTGGTCTCGTCGCACCAATATAGCAACCTTTCCCTGATGCCTCGGTACTCTTCGCCTGCGCTGGCCTCCTTAGCACCAAAGAGGAAATAAGGACGCTGCGCGCGCTGGTGCCCGCCTGGTGTCGTTCGTCATGGCTCACGTCACGAGAGGCTCGTGTGGTTTGCCCCGCCTTGATATCTCCGCTCCTCGTGAGCCTGCCTGGCTCAGCCACTCTAGAGGAGGTCTTGCATCGTCCGCCTCGCGAGGCTTGGACCCTCGCGAGGGTCTTGAATGCCTTGTTGATGAAGATGGGCCGTATGGCCTGCTGGCTTAGCCACGCTATGGGCCGCAGGCAGGCAAGTCTAGAGACCCCCGTTCCCAGAACGCTGACAGGTTAGGTTTAGGTTTAGGTTTGGCATGGCCGGGTTCCGGCCGGTGGCGCTCGTCGTGGGCATTGCTGACCAGGTCATGGCGCGCGCCGGCACTCCCCCGCCAGGCCTCGTCGTCAAGCCGGAGAACGGCATGCTTCGGCTCGGGTTTGGAGTGCCCCTTATAGAGGGGGCCAATCATGGCTGCTCTGTTCTTCTGTGCAAGGTGTGTTGTGCGTGTGATGATAATGTTTTTTTCCTTGGTTTATTTTTTGCTGCCCATTGTTGATTAGTGGATGACGATGATGATGATTGAGAGAGGTGTGGTTTCTTGATTAGTCGGTGGTAGTTAATTAGCAGGTCTAGTAGTTTAGATACATGGTAAGATAGGGCAAATAATGTGTAGGCTTAATTTATCCGAATGAATTGTTGTACTATGAACAGAGTGGTTAGCTTGTTCGTGTTATTGTTAGTTGGTAGACACGGATAGAGTGGTCAGTTCCGGAGCTCGTCCTGCTAGCTGTCTCCAACATCTTCATATTATCCCTTCCTTCATCGACCAATCAATCATAGTAATGAGCCAGCCACCTCCGCAGCTTAGCACGGCCATGAACTGAACTACTCTTTTTGATAAAATGAACTGAACGACTACTCTTTGGTAGTTAAACACTATAGAGCCCAACTCTATAATAATACAGTGATGAGTCAGTCCCTCGGAAGCTAGATAATTTGGTCCAAAGAATTCGTTCTCCCTCTTCCTTTTATACTAGTAATATCATGTAAAGAGGATTTGTGTCTGATGAATCCGCTTCTGATTTTTTCTAGAAAAGTATGGATAGAACTGGCATGCTAATGGGGGAACCGCCCACTAGGGCAACAACACGGCACAACACAGCACGGGCTAATTGTGAATGATGATGGAATCCAGGGGCACTAGCAGACATAAGCTATACGAAAGCAGGCGAGACGAATAACTTGGGGTTATTTCTTATAAGTTGTTGTTTTATTGATTTCAGAACACTTAATTAATTTTGAGTGTAATTTTTAGATTACTATGCTATGTTTTTCAACATTTTCAGTTTACTTTCATGTCTAAAAAATCCCTAGTTTTGAAGGGTGCCAATTGCCATCACCAACTAACCTACGAAATTAATTAAGTGTCGTTGATGTTGTTTTCTAATATGCTAAGTTATCTCTAATATGCTTAGATACCTAGGTTTGCTAAATAATGACATACACTTGACTTACTTGTGTAAAAAATGGCATATTTATGCTTAGTTAACTCAAAAATGGCATAATTAGTTAAGTTAGATCCAAAATGACACATTTAATAGCTCCAATATGATCCATTTTACTAGGTTAGCTCCAAAATGACCAAGTTTACCTAGGTTAGCTCCAATATGATCCATTTTAGCTAGGTTAGCTCCAAAATGATCCATTTTACCTACGATAGCTCAAAAATGGCATAATTACTTATGTTAGCACAAAAATGACCTATACTTACCTTATTTTCCTCCAAATTGACATAATAAGCTTAGTTAGCTAAAAATGGCATAATTACCTATGTAAGCTCTAAAATGACACAAATAAGGAATAAGAAGAAGAAAACCAAGGAAGAGGAGAAAAAGAAAGAATGGGAGAAGAAAGAGAAGAAAAAGAAAGAATAAAAGAAGAAGAATGAGAAGGAAAAGGGTAAAAACCTTCTTCTTCTTGTAGTCTTCTTCTTCTTCTTCTCCAAAATGACCTAAGTTAGCTCTAATATGCTTAGTAACCGAGGTTAGCTCAATAAACACCTATACTTAGCTGCTTTATATCAAAAATGGCATAATATGCTTAGTTCACTCAAAAATGGCATAATTAGCTAGGTTAGCTCCATTTTACCTAAGTATGCTTACTTCTTCTTCTTGTCTTCTTCTTCTTCTAGTCTTCTTCTTCTAACTTTCTTGTTTCCCATTTTGCAGATTTCATTTACTTCACGGAAGCTTGCATGGATGGAGTGCTTCTTTTCCCTTTCTGCTTTTATTTTGTATCGATGAACAATGCGGAACTTGTTATATGGATGGACGGATAGGTGTTGGATGAACAATGTGAAACTATTGTAATATGTATGGATGGAACTATGTGTTGGTTATGTATGTATATATGATGAAACTTGTGTGTTGGATGTGTCTGCTGTGAAATTTGTGTGTTCTAACTTGTGTGTTGAAATTGAATGAATTTAAGAAAAAACAGAAAAAACAGGGGCTATACATGCTCTTTGTCGTCCGCTGGCTGACGGCAAAGAGCTTTGCCATAAGCTTGCGGATGGCAAAGCTGCCACATGGCAGCTACCTGTGCAACCTGGGGGCTGGCCTATTTGGTTACTTTGCCGTCCACTGGCTGACGGCAAAGATGAAATGATCTTTGCCGTCCGGCAGCATATGGCAAAGCACACCATTAACCCCCTAACGGCCATAAGCTACGATGTGTGCCGTCCAGGTCCTTTGCCGTCTGCTAGCAGACGACAAAGACCATTTCATCTTTGCCGTCTGCCAGTAGACGGCAAAGAGCCCTTCGCCGTAGCCTATTCAGCCGGACCTGTTGCCGTCTGCTGGCGGACAGCAAAGACCTTTGCCGTCCTCTAGGCATGCCTTTGCCATCAGCCATGTCGGATGGCAAAGTGCCTGATTCATGTAGTGGAAGGTACAATTGGTGGCGGTTCTTCATGATATTCCTGATTGGACAGTTCCATATTTGGCTTATATGGCCCGGGGCGAGTTACCTGAAGATGAAACTTTGGCCAGGCAGATAACCCGGCGGTCTATGTCAATGACTATTGTCAATGGAGAATTGCACTGCTGTAGTGTCACATGGGTGTTTCAACGTTGTGTTTCTCCTGAGGAGGGCCGTGAGATTCTACAAGAGATTCATGAAGGAGATTGTGGTCATCATACCGGCTCTAAATCTCTCGCAGCCAAGGCTTTTCATCATGGGTTTTATTGGCTAACGGCTCATTCTGATGCGGAGGATTTGGTCAGTAAATGTGATGGTTGTCAGAAATTTTCTAGAAGAGCTCATGTGCCAGCTCAAGAATTGAGGATGATTGCAATAACTTGGTCGTTTGCGGTCTGGGGACCTGATATGGTTGGACCTTTCAAACGGTCCAAGTAAAAAAAGACCCACCTTCTGGTGGCAGTTGACAAATTTACAAACTGGGTTGAGGTAGAGCCGGTCAGTAAGTGTGACGTGGCGACAACGGTTCAATTCATCAAAAAAGGTGAAATTCCGTTTTGGTTATCCCCACAACATTATAACTGATAATGACACTAATCTGTCCAAAGGTGCCATGAAAGAATTCTGTCAACAAGAGCATATTCGACTTGATGTGTCGTCACTGGCTCACCCCAGTCCAATGGCCAAGCTGAAAGAGCCAATCAAGAAATTTTGAGACGCATCAAGCCCCGGATTATGGTCCCTTTGCAGAGGACGCCGGGTTGGTGGGAGGAGGAATCGCCCTCAGTGTTATGGAGCATCAATACTACCCCCAACAGATCTACGGGTTACACGCCTTTCTTCATGGTTTACGGAGCAGAGGCGGTTCTCCCTAGTGACATCCGTCATGATTCGCCCCGTGTGGCGGCTTATGTTGAAGCTGATAATGAAAAAGCACGTCAGGATGATCTTGACTTGTTGGATGAGGATCGTGACCATGCGGCGGCTCGTTCGGCGATTTACCAGTAGGATCTGCATTGTTATCACAGAAGCCGGGTTAAAACCAGAACCTTTCAAGAGGAGATTTGGTGCTCCGGCTTATCCAAGATCAAACTGATATGCACAAGCTATCCCCACCTTGGGAAGGACCCCTTGTGGTCAGCAAAAATTTGAACAACGGATCATACTACCTTATTGATGTTCGAGACCACAAGGACTCACGCACGTCGGAGGAGGAAACCCGCCGACCGTGGAATATTGCTCATCTTCGGCCTTATTACACTTGAGCCACTGGCCCTTGTGAGGTACATATTTCTATCCATGTATATATTATGATGAATATAATAAAGCCGGCATCCCTGATAATTCAGGGCCTCTGTCGTTCATTTCTGAGAATGTGAGTCTTTATTGTTACTTCATATGATCACTTGGGGGCTTCCTGCTTATTGAGCATAGCTATGACTACCCTCTTGATCCGGCTTGTACGCCATGATTAAAAAATACTTGGGGGCTTCCTGCTCGTTGAGCATAGCTATGACTACCCTACTGATCCGGATTATATGCCTGGAATGAAATATTACTTGGGGCTTCTTGTTACTGAACAGAGCTTTGATGACCCTTGTAATAGGCTTGGACGCCAGGTGTATTCACCAAAAAATCTGGGTTATCCTGCCTTTGTTTGCCTGCCACTTCGACCAGGTAATCCTGGAGTGACTCGCCGTACTCTTGACAATCAATCTTTTAAAGACCCTGAATTTGTCAAAGTTAAAACGGCGATTGGTCATGTGAGGTCCGGCTTACGAGGTTTGAATTAAAGTTTAACTCAGCGGCTGCGTGGCCCTTGAATAACGCTTGAACTGGAGGCTTGGCAGCCTATGAATGCCTTGTTTTTTTTTCTTTTATTTATATTTGATTTGAACACTTTTTGAGGTTCCTCTTTTATGCCATGCTGATACATGGTTGAAAACTAATTAGGGCCATGATGCCTTATGGTTCATATATGAATCTATCCGGAGTTTATTAACCCGGCCTGGCTTTGGACTTTAAGTCGTGAGTATATGATGATTTTTGTGCTTCGAGTTCTAGCTCTAAGCTTTGGGATGTTACCCCTTGCTGCATATGGCGTGATGAGCCGGCGGCATGAATAAATCGAACAAGGCGTTGTGCTCTATCTTTAGGGTTGTTACCCTTACTGGCATGATAAGCCGGCAATGTGCATAGATATCACAGGTACGATATTTATTTTGTTATTATTATCTGAGGTTTTGATAAACCGGCCCTGGTTATGGACTATTTAGTCATCAGTGGATTTTATATGGGGTATTGTGACCCGCCCTGGGGTAAACCGCCAGGGCACTTGTGATCTATTTATGTGCAGGAAAAGTGATAAGTTTGACCTGCATAGTTGATAATATTATAAAGCATAAGTGGCGGATCTTTAATGATGGGTCGGCAGTGTTATGCAGATAAACACACACGATAGCATGGCAGATCAGAATTTTATAACTAGCCTATTGCAAGGCATCTGACGGCTTGAAAGGACAAGTGTTTTTCGGGCATAGCCTCAAAACGCTATGACTGGTAAGCCGACTTATGAGTCTTGGCGAGTTGAAGCCTCCGGATCATCCTGCGCTTCTTCTTCTTCAGCTCCTTGATTATCCATTGGCTGGAAGTCAGGCGTAGACCAGTTGATACCAGTCAAAGCTCTGAACACAGCTTCATCATCAATAAGATTTGATTGATCAATGTCAGGGGCGAAGGTGTGCTTACGCGTCGGTGGAATGAGATCCACCTCTTGATGAACCGGCGCCTTCATCTTCTTGTTCTCAGCATCATAAGCCGCATGGTATTGAGATAGATTGGTCTCCTCAGCTAGTTTGCTTGCTAATGGACGCATTGCTCTTACTATTTCTGCAAAGTCATCAGAGCTGAAGGGAGAACCGTCCTCTTTTACACTAGGACAACCATTGGCTAAGTCTTCTGGATCAAGATCTGCTTGCCACACCTTTGTCCGGCTTAAGGAAGTCAGGGCGCCGGCTCTGGCAGATGCTCGCTTTAGCTCGTCAATTCTCTGGGCCAGCATTGATAGCCTCTCCAATGTTTCCTTAATGAGGGTGGGCGGATGTTTTGTGGATAGCAGCAGCAATTGTCTGTTGAGCACCAGTATATAACTGTTCTACAAGAGTGTAGACAGCCTTCAGCTTGATGCGCATATCAGAGCCCAACTTGACGCTTCGGGGCCTGCATCAGTAAAGTTATTGATAAACCGGCGGATGATTATGATATGCTTGCTAGTGTAAAGAAGTTCATTTTACTACTTACCGAAGATGGCTGAAGTCATGCTATTGATCTGCTGCTTTAAGCCGGACAATTCATCAGTCACCGGTTTAAGAGTTGCCTCGGCATCTTCTGCTCTCTTTAATAGAGCCGCCTTCTCAGTCTCCAAGCCGGCTTTATCAGCGTTGAAGCTCTGTTTCAACTGCTCAAGGTTCTCCAATGCAGTCTTCAGTTCTGACTTAGCCTTGGATGTCTCAGATTGCTTAGTTTTAATATTGTCCCTCAGATCATTGATTTGGGAATCCTTGTCAGTTAGTTTAGCCTGCGACATGAACAAACATGGAAGGTATTATGATCATGATTATTTTTTGAAGTCCCAAGCACAATACAAGTATTTTCCTTGGCACTTGGGGGCTAATGCCTATTGTTCTTTTCAAGAAAAAATTATCCGATGACCCGAACAAAATGATATGATCCGGTTTATAAAGGCTACATATTGGGATAATGGTCTCAGCCATGGTGATAAGTCCCGGTTTATTCATACTGGTTAAACCGGCCATTGGGGGCTACAGACGCAAAATTGATTACTGCTAATTGAAGTCTCGGCTTAACTTGATAGTTAAGCCGGCCCTTGGGGGCTACTAGTGATGATGTTCATCTATTTATGACCATTTGAAAGTCTACAGTATATTCAATTCTATCATATTCTATAGACTTGGCGGCTGATAGAGATATATTTATGAGGACGATTTTACTGGATTACCTCATAGCGCTCCTTCATTAAGTTGACCAAGTCGGCTTCAAAATCACGGCTGGTATACAGACGGTTCAAATAACCGGAGTGGATCTCTTGGGCGCCAAACTAAGCGTAGCTTTCCAAGTCTACCTTCCACTTTCCTTTATCAGCAGCAGAAAATTCTTCCTTCGCGTTGTGCTTGGATAAGGCAGTAGGGTTACTCGGTGCTGTATAACCAAGCCCGGTGATGACGACATCATCAGTTTTCTCTTCAGTGGGCTTGATGGGACTTGGCGGCTTAGGGATGACTGGTTCAAAGTCCATATGATCTATGGTGACGTTGTGATCTTCTGGTGGCGGCTCATCAATGGTAGCCTCAGCAGTTGGATGAGAGGCTTCTGGCATTTGTTTTTCCGGCTCAGAAGGGTTGGAATCTTCAGCCGGCTTGTTCAGTTTTGCCTTCTTGCTGGGCTTGGCCGTACCACTTCAAATAAGAAATACAAAGATGTCAGCATATTAATCGGCCATGAAGTTTTGAACGACGGAATACACCCTTACCTAGGCACAGTCTTGAAGGCTGGGATTTGAGTTCCCATTGAGTCACCGAAGGAGGAATGAGATGTTCCCTGATAGTTTGAATCAGACGAGTTAATAGGTTGTCGAAAAAGACCTGCTTTGGGATAAGTTAAGTCAGTAATATTTGAAACCTCCGGTCGACGTTTGCGAGGTGCTGGGGTGTTCGATAAACCGAAGGATAAAACTCCACTGCCATTGTTCTGGGTTGTGTGGCGAGCTTCATGTTGCTGCTTCTTCAAAAGAAAGTTGGGATCCAAGTGAGCTAATGGGTGAGAAAATCTTACTTTTCGGATTGCTTGTCGGGTTTTCTGTGTTGGCAGAGGTTCTGAGCCGGAGGAAAGAGTAATTACCTCTTCGTCATTTGCACGGCTGGCCCCCGCATCATCCTGATAATGGTCACTGTCAATAAGATGTACAAAAAATGAGCCAAGGGAATCAAGTTCTACTTCTGAATCAACATCATCATTATCATCCAAGTTAAATAACTCGGTGGTTTTGATCTTCTTCTTGGCAGGCTTTTTGATAGCCTTGCTCTTCGTCCGGGTCTTCTTCACCGGCTTATCATGTAGCTTCCTGGTCCAGAAAGGTGAACCGGCCTGTAAAAATTGAATGAGTATGAACAGGCAATACAGATGAAAACATGGTTAAAATATGAACTGCATTCAGAGCTTACAGCTTGCGGCTTATTCAGAATGCAGAAAGGATTTAATGCGATTTGACTGCAATCTTCCAAGCTCTCATTCAACAGAGTTTTGGTCATATTGTTTATGTCTTTGTCAGTCATTTCAATATGACAGTGGCATTGAGGGTCTGTTAACTCGCCGGTATATTCGCACATTAAGCCGGGCCGACAGCTTAGAGGCAAGACTCTCCAGGCGACCCAGCATCGAACTAGATCAATTCCGGTTAAGCCATTGGCCATCAAGGCCCGGATCTTTAAAAAAACCGGCATGTACTTATTCCGTTCTACTGTGGTGATGTGGTCTGGAAAATGATGTCTGTTACTAAGCCGGCTGGCACGGTAACCCGGCAAGGGATTTTCCCCTTCTAGCGATGTATCTTGGCAATAGAACCAAGTCTGGTTCTAGTCTTTCGGATGACTGGGAAGAGTGGCAGCTGGGATGGTGGCTTCTTTCCGGCGCTGTATAGAAATACCACCTAGCTCCAGGCTGGGCCCGTCTATGAACTCGTTCTGCCGGTTTAAGTAATAGAACTCTCTTAATAGTTCTACGGTGGGCTCTTGTTGAAGGTACACCTCGCAGAATACTTGGAAGTTGCAGATGTTTGAAATGGAGTTGGGTCCGATATCTTGTGGATGGAGCTTGAAAAAACGCAGCACATCGCAGAAGAATTTTGAGCCGGGAGGACTGAAGCTCAGGTCTATGTGATCAGTAAAGACAATCACTTCACCATCTTTGGGCTCAGGACAAGTTTCGTTGCCTGGAACCCTCCAATGGATGACATCTTTTTTCGCTAGGATGCCAGTCTGAACATATTCGTTCAGGTCTTCTTCGGTGACCCGGGAAATGACCCAATTGCAGGCGGTGAAAGTCTTGACCATTTCGGAGGAAAAAGGCCTAAAAGAAAGACATATTACCGGCTTAAGATCATGCTACTAAGTCGGACCATTGATCCAAAGGTAAAATCTTGTAAATAGGCTAACATATTAAGCCAGAGAATGAACATTGAAGTGCGTAGATATTCATATTGACGACTTAAAATGGGACTAATGGTACCTACTGGATTAAGGATTCTGCTGTTAAGCCAAACAGAGTTAAAGAGGTAAGTATATTATGCAGAACCAAATTATAAGTGAGCATGGTTAAACCGGAGAAGTATTGCCAGGTCATCCAAGTTATGAAGCGTATGATGGCGGTTTAAACAAGGCCTAGGTTTATATGGTGGATCACGGTTTATGATCTATGCCGCCATGGCAGTTGTGGTGTTTCAAATCTATCAGCGAAAATTTTGCTAAGTGATGGACCAACAGATTTCACAGACTTAAGATATAACTTTGGATCTACAACGGTTCAGAAAAGACAGAAAATTCTAAAACCTAAGGTGGCGGCAGCAGAAAAGTTTGTGTACTCCGATGGGATTTTCTATGGAGAGGAGGTGTTTTGATGTTAAAAATGAATGCTAAACTACTACCGCGTAAAGTTCATGGCCTATGCAGATTGAATGTTGCTTGAGTTGAATAACACGAAGAACGGTGAAGAACACCAATGAACAAGGGAACCCTAATGCAGATCTGAAGTTGAGGGAGATGAAAACTTACGGTTGCTGATGAGCAGCGGTCGCGCGCTGGCGTTTTCTGGTCCGGTCAGGGTGATGCAGCGGCCTGAGCTGATGCAGCAGACGGAGGTCGATGGCGGCGGAGCTCGAGCGCACGTGCGTCTTTGCGAAGGAGGAAGATGAAGATGAGGAAACAAGGGGGAAAATGATAAAGATCCCTGTCCCTATTTATAAGGGGGTGGATACAAGCCATGCGTGGGAATCGAGGAGGCCGAAATCATCATGTGGCTATAGGGACGCCTCGATTTTCGAGATGTTCATTAAGATAAGGATCAGTTAAGATGTTCTAGGCCTCATGCGAAATTAATGCGAAATGACGTCATGGTGGGTTACAGCAAGGTTTACCAAACATGCGATGCAAGATTTTGACAAGTCAAGTATTGAAGATTGATATGAACAAGTTCAAATCAACCTGGGGCCTAATGTTGGGGATATAACTACTGGGTATGAACCACCCAGGAGGGGCCGGGTCATACCACTGGCGACTTATCAATGAAGATGGCGGCTCATACAAGCCCATTGATGGCCCAAGAACCAGAGGCAGCTTGAGGCCCAAGGGGATGAACCGCCACATGTATAACTTGTATTGTAAGGCAAGAATAGTTAGTCACCGAACTGGACACGTTGTATATGAGCCGACCGGGACACTATAAGCCGCTGGGTGTCAACCTATGTATATAAAGGGACGACCGGCGGTGGGTTAAGGGCAAGAAACCATAGATCGATAACTAGGTCAAGCGTAATCGCTCCGTGGTAATCGAAACCCAAGCAATACAACCCCAAACTGGAGTAGGCCTTTACCTTCACCGCAAGGGGCCGAACCAGTATAAACTCTCTATGTCCTTTGTCCCGATTAACCCCTTTAAGCTAACCTAGTTACGATGGCTCCACGACTAAGTCTTTTTGCTAGGACATCTGTCGTTCCAAGTCCACGACACCGCCCGTATGTATGTACATGGCTGTATTTACTTTTTTGCACCCTGGTTGTACGTACGTGTACACGATATTAACGGGAATGCGTGACATTCTACATCCGTGCCTCTACTACGACTTGTGCCCTTCCTTACTCGGCCACAGTTCATCGCTGCAGCCTGCAGATAGACCGAACGACCAGTATGTACGTACATGTTCGCGACCATAATGACAACGCTAGGTATGCTTCGACCAGGTGGGTCCCGACTGTCAGGGAGGATAAGGAGGCACTTCCTTGCGTGCGAAGTTATTGCTGGTGGGTCCCAGCTGTCAGGGGGAGAATCATTTTTTTGCCCATAATATGGATGCACTTCCTTGCGTGCAAAGATGTAGCTGGTGGGTCCCAGCAGTCAGGGGGAAACATTTTTTTTGCAAAATACGGTGGCCCGTCCGGTGGGTCCTTGCTGTCAGGTGGAGGAATCATTATTTTGCGTGTAATAAGGAGGCACTTCCTTGTTGCGGCCGTGGACCTAGCTGTCATCGTCTCTGCGTACAGTACTCTTTCGATGGAAATCGTTCCTTGACCACATTGACAACGGCGCGCCGAGAGCACCAAGGCGGTGGACGACAACGAGGCCTAGGAAGAGGACGACACGGAGCCGGGGAAGACGCGATAGTGGATGCCCACGCGGAGAGGAGTACGAGGGTTGACTGGTTCGGCTACGGTGTGAGGATGTCGTCGCCGCAGAATACCAGGGGTTGTGGGTGGGTAGAGGGATGGCCTGGCCAGAGGTTGGAGTAGGGTGGGGCCGCCAGGCCTACACAGCAGCAGAGCCGACCACGGGAGGCAGGAGCAGGCGGCACGACCAACGCTGGTTTGGGCGGTTGCAGCAAGAAGACCAGAGGTTGAAGAAGCACTATGGCCGTTGGATGGACATCGTACGGTCACAAGAGCTAGAATCGTTCGTATTGACTAAGTTTACAAAGCCCTCCCTCCGTTTCAGTAGGCCCATAAGTCAGCCTCCAACTATGGTGGGTCCCAGATAGACGGGGGAGTATTCATTTTTTGTGTGCGTTGACCACGCTGCGCCGAGCACATCCAAGGTGGTGGGCGACGGCGAGGCCCCGGATAACAACGAGCCGGAGATGGGAAGGCGTGGGAGTGGAGTCGCATACGTAGAGGTGTACGAGGGTTAACTAGTTCTGGTGCGGCATAGTTCAGCAGTCATTGGAGAAGAACATGAGGTGTGGAGGGGTGGAGGGATGGCCTAGCCGGCGGTGGGTAGCGCTTCATAGCGAAGCGTGCTAAGTACAGCTGCTAGCAGGAGGAGGTGGGAGCAGGAGGAACAAGACGAGATATTGAAGATGGATGCCGGTCATTGGATGTAAATCCAACGGCTATCAATGTCAGAATCATTTGTTGACTAAGTTGACAACGACTTGCGTTGGCTTCGTCCTATTGGCCCATATTTTAGCCTCAAAAAATGTGGCACATATTCAACCCATTCTTTTAGAATTTACAGTCCATTTGATCTTTTTTTGAGAATTACAGTCCATTTGCTGGGTTGGGTGAACAAATAATGAAGCGTCCATGCAGCCCTTTTTTTTAAACTACAACCTATTTTCACTTTCTCAAAATACACGACTTTGCTGGCTCGCTGAACAAATAATGTAGCGTCCATGCGGCCCATTTATTTTTTCCTAAAATATTATAGCCCATTTGCACTTTCTCGAAATACACGATTTTGCTGGGCTGGTTCTAATTATAATGTTGGGTTGGGGCAACAATGTTATCAAAAAATAAACAGGGGCTGAGCATTTTGTTATAAATATATTTAAATAATAAGTGCTTTATTATTACATTGGTCCTTATATCTTACCAAAATTTTGTACATAATCACCAAGATTTTCGTTGCCTTAATGTAAAAGAAATCTAGGATTTTATTGTTAAAAAATTATTTTTATTAGTTAATAAGATGTGGGATATATTTTTCTTATATATGGTCACCTATTTTCTTATTATTATTGTCATCATATATATGACGAGCTCCTGGTATATTTGACGGGCTCCTGGTATGACGAGCTCCTGGTATGTCTAAATAGCACCTACATTTTGTGGAATCTTATATATGACGAGCTCCTGGTATGTCTAAATAGCACGAAAATTTGCATGCACCTTGCGCACATGAGTAGCTTCAACTCCACAAAATTTCAGATTTTTTTGATTTTTTTGCTATTTTTTCGAGATGGTCAAAGCTGTTTGACTAGACGGTAACGGCGAGAAAGGCATTTCTATAAGGGCAACTAATCGCAGAGGGGCAAATTTGAGTAGTGGGTTCTAGTTAGGGGCAGAAATGGAATTGTCCCCTAACTGGAACCCACTACTCAAATTTGGCCCTAATTTTAATGTGTGCTCAAATTTGCCGCTCTACCGTTAGTTGCCCTTATAGAAATGTCCTTCTGCGCCGTTACCCTCTGGTCAAACAACTTTGACCATCTCGAAAAAATAGCAAAAAAAGTCAAAAAAATCTAAAATTTTCTGCGATCGAAGATACTCAGGTTCGCAAGGTGCGTGTAAATTTTCATGTTGTTTGGGCATTCTAGGAGCTCGTGGCGAAGGAAAAACAGTAAATATGTACGCGTGTGAACCGTAAATTCAAAAAATAGCAAGAAAATTCAAAAAATCTGAATCTTTGTGGCATCCAAGATGCTCAGGTGCGGAAGGTGTGTGCAAAATTTTGTTGTGTTTGGATATTCTAGGAGCTCGTGGAGAAAAAATACAAAATTTGTCTCAGAAAAAAACTTGCAAAAAATACACTATTTTGGTTTTCTTTGCGAGAGCTCCTCGCATGTCATTTGATAACAAAATTTTGCATACACCTTGTGTACCCAAGCATCTTTGATGCCAAAAAAATTCGTATGTTTTTGAATTTTCTTGGTATTTTTTTTGAATTTACTATTCAAAGATGTACAGATTTATTGTTTTCCTTTGCCACGAGCTCCTGGTATGCCTAAATAGCACAAACATTTGCACGCACCTTGCGCACATGAGTAGCTTCAATTCCACAAATTTTCAGATTTTTTTGATTTTTTTGCTATTTTTTCGAGATGGTCAAAGCTGTTTGACCGGACGGTAACGGCGCAGAAGGGCATTTCTATAAGGTAAATTAACGGCAGAGGGGCAAATTTGAGCACACATTGAAATTAGGGGCAAATTTGAGTAGTGGGTTCCAGTTAGGGGCAGAAGTGGAATTGTCCCTAACAATAATATATGATGACAATAACAATAATATATAATAACATATAAAATAATATAAATATATATAATATCATTAGAAGGGAAACATAAGTTGGACCTGGCGTTCCTATTCTTATATAGAAAAATAGAACATACCTCTGCGTTTTCTTCAAAAAAAATACATAAGTTGGGCTGCGGATGTTTTAGGAAAAATAAAACCTAGGATGGGAGGTCCATAGGCCGGTCGATACATGACGACCCTCAAGAAAATACAAACCGACATGTTGTGGGCTGCGCATGTTAAAGAAGAAAGACTAGACGGCGCAGCCCACAACCCAGCTGATACTTGCTAGCCCACTGATAATAAATGATACCTGCCAGCTCCCCGGCTTCGTTGTAAATTTATCTACTTTAGTAACTATGTTGAAGCACCTCAAAACAAAATGTAACTATGTTGACAAACCCGTGGGCCCCAATGTCAGTATAGCATTAGGAGGAAGTATTTTTCAACGAGGCACTTGCTTGCGTACGGCCATAGACCTGGTGGGTCCCGACTGTCCGCCTCTCCACGTACAGTCCTCTCCAGATTCCTCTCGCTTGTTCAGCATGTTCACAACGGCAGACAGCGGCGCCGCGGCGAGCGCACAAAGGCGGAGGACGAGAACAAACCACCAGAGCCGGGGAAGGCATGCTACAGTTATGGTAGATGTTGTGCCTTATTTCTACCTAAACTGCTGAACTAGCCCAGTGGCCAAGTGACACTACCCGACCACCGATCCGCCCGGGTTCAATTCCACCTAATGCAGTGAAAATATCTCCAATTTTTTTGCCTCTACCATTATTGACATGTGGGTCCCCATTGTCATCTACGCACACCACGTCCAACACTTGCCAAAACTTCGTCCCTCGTTTTCTCTGTTTTTTGCACACTCGACATTGTGTGGGCATTTTGAAAATAGCATATCTTTTTAACTCTCCATCATATGAATATGTGCTATGCATGAATGTTGATCAGCATGATGTTAACTGGCTGGTAGTTCCATTTTCGACCATGAATAAAACTTTCAACATGATGTTATCCCTGTTTGAAAAGGGTGTGTTAATAAATGCTCTGCCTCTGAAACTTGCATTTTCTTATCTGAAACTGAAACTTGCAGTTTATTCTCTAAGAATCACATTGTCTGCACTTTTATTTGAAACTACATTTTTAAGTGCTAAAATAGATCTTTAGAATTCATAAAATACTTCATATGCTCAATACTCAAAATCCAATCAAAAGACATTCATATCTGAAAGTACTATGAAAATACACAACACAAAACACAATTCACAACCTCCAAATACTGACAACCCTAAGCTCCTCCCGAGAATTCACAACTTGCCCAACTATTGGGTTGGGGGAGCAGTCCCCTCCTATTCCTCGGCGGCAGACAGACGCCCCGTGAGACGATGTGAACGGCGAGGGAGAGGATGGGGGGAAGCATCGTCGGGCCAACTGCTCTTCTCCTCTTATAGTTGGGTTTGGTCGACGAAGACTCCACCGGCTTGCTCTAGCACGGCACCCTCACAAACGGCACCCTGTAGATGCTCGATCCTTCAATCTCTGGTGGATGCTCCATCTTGGATCGATACTCCCACCACCGTGAGACGATGTGAAC